>NC_063992.1:2131212-2434242 GCF_932276165.1 Plutella xylostella | reverse complement strand
GCGGAGCACCGTGTTTTTTTATCTCTATGGGTCCTCCTATAACTGCATTTATAACCCCACTAGCCCCTGGGTGTATGACAATGGAATCCCTTGGCACACCATCCATGGGGTAGGGAATAGTCTCCACGCAAGTAAAGAACTCGCCATCCTTGATGTACGGACATTTTGATTGATCATTAGTGCAGTTTAACTCTTTGTGAAGCTGCAAATCCAGAACACTACATTTACACACCTCACACTCTACCCATTTCTTTGTTTTCGGTGGCATGTTTAGTTTAGCATATCACATGTAGGCACAATGTTATGATTATTGCCTATAGACCGAATCAAATAGGTGCAAAAAGTTTAAAAAACTCAATCAGAAGATTTAATTTTAAGGTTATTTTTCACGCTTCCTTTTGTTTTGACTTTTGGAACATGACATGATTGTGTGTGTGACATCTGACAGTTCTCACACTGAAGGCGCCGACCCACTAGCGAACGCGGCTTACGGACGCGGCTGTCAGCCGCGACTGATAGTGTGCACTGTCTTTTGGGACAGTTCATGCCATCGCTCTCGGACGTCTGAAAGCTGAAGGTCAGTCCAAGGTTATGTCCACGACTTACCCTTAAGTTGCAACCTTTAAGTTGCGGCTGACAGCCTAGGTCCGTAAGCCGCGTCCGCAAATGTGTCGGCACCTTAATAAAGAAGTCAGTGTCTTGGAGGGTAAAGCGGATACATACCCGCTTCAAAACAGAGTAGTTTTTTCAGATAGTTTGCTCTATCACTGTCACTGTCAGGATTATAGTATTCTGTGATGGTGCTGACTGCTCTCCTGTCAATAATATACTATACCGTCAAATAAAGATGTCATCGGCCAAATGGTGATTATTCTATTTCTATTTCACTTTCACTTGTCCAGACTTAAGAGGTGCGATAGAGAACAAAATACAACGCCAGCCATTGTACATCGCATCTTTAGTTAGGTAACTAATAATATACAAAACATAAAAGTAGGGATGTCGAGAGTGCAAAAAAATATCGATATTTCGATATATCGATATTTTATTTTATATCGTTACTGAAATCGATATATCGAAAAAAAAATATCGATATATCGATATATCGGTAGCTTTATAGGAATAAATTCTTATGAAATCAAATAATATGGAATTATTAAAAAACACTATTTTTTTACTGTCACTTTGTGCCAATGTCGTGTATTTACACTCTCGCTCGGTACACGGTTGCGAGCTAGTATCGCCGCATTACGTTGTGACGCCAACAAAAGGGTATTGTTAATGAAAAAATATCGATTTTGATACTTTTTCGATACTTGATTATTTATATCGATGTATCGATATATCGGTTTACAATATATCGTCGGAAAATATCGATATATTTATAAAAATATATCGATATATCGATACATCGATATTATTTCGCCATCCCTACATAAAAGTATAGTGAGAGTGAATTGTGATTATTGTGAATCATTTCTTTTCGATTTACAATGATTAATTAGCAAAGATTGTTTATCCAAATTAAGCAAGAGATTTTATAGACCGATCTAGCTAATAGACTGGATTTCGGAGCTGAAAAGTGGCAGTTATCCAGGAGTAAGCCAAATATAGTGAAACCAAGATGACTTTAGCAGAATTCTTCAGCTGTTCACTGCTGGCCTTCGGAGCGCCGGTTATCATGTTCGCTCTGACGATAGCTCATGACCCAGTCCGCATCATCATCATGATAGCGGCTGCGTTTGGCTGGCTACTAGCATTTCTACTCTCATCCCTGGTTTGGTTTGCTGTTGTGCCTTTGAGGTCCTATTTAGCATTTGGGATGGTATTTGCTATCATATTTCAGGTAACTACCCTTGATGTTATTGTTTTTAAACATCTAACCTTCCAAAATACTAACCCACCATTGCATTTTGTTCTAAATGTTGGCTAATGATGATAATCACTTTCATTCAACACATTCATATTGTGTATTGTTGTTTACTGTAGCCTATCTTGTTGTTGTTGACCTACTCTACAAGTCTAGACATGGCAAATCATCCTCTACAATCATGTTCTATTTAAAAAACTAACTATTACACAATTTTATAGGTAAATAACCTGACACTTTTCTTCATTTTACAGGAACTATTTAGATATGGGATGTATCTTCTTCTACGTAACACTGAAGCTGGATTAAAAGAGATCTCAGAAAACCATGATATTGGCAGCAACAAGATGGAGATGGCTTACGTTTCTGGACTTGGGTTTGGAGCTATGAGCGGTGCATTTGCACTCATCAATGTGCTTGCTGACTCGGTAATTTTTTATTTTTTTTAGAAATAAATGTTTTTTTTTACATGCTAAGAATTTCTGTACCAGCAAATAAATGTAATGTTTTCTTGTCACTGTTGATAAGATTCTTTTGGTTTCATAAAATTTCATATAGATTTTACCTGTAATAGACTCTTTTCTTACTAATAATCTAAACCTTTTCTATATTTTCAGGTTGGACCTGGATCTTTAGGCTTACAGTCTGGTACAGAATACTTCTTTGTCAGTAGTGCAGCGATGACCCTTTGCATGATACTGCTCAACACCTTTTGGAGTATCATTTTCTTCAGTGGTCTAGATGAAAGGAACTCATTAAAAATCACTTGGGTTATTGGTTCACACTTCTTTGTCTCTGGTCTTAGTCTTTTGAACCGCAAAGAAGTTTATGTGGCCACAATAGTACCGAGTTACATTGTGCTTGTAGCAACTGCCGTTATTGCGTTTAAATCTGCTGGCGGGACATGTAAAAGTTTATATCAAAGTTTCTCTACTAGGTCATCATAGGTCTAAGTAAGGTAGTGTAATAAGTATAAAATAATGAATAAGGGTAAATGACAGCCTTCTAGATAGCATTGCTTGTTTGTTGCTGAATGGCAACTTGTCACTATTTGATACATTAGTTAAATTATACACTCTTGCAGTTTTTATCATTTAAGTTCAGACAAACCCTGTCCAGTATGATTACTTTGTTATTAGGTACAATGTATGTTAACTTCAGAAACCATTCAAACTATGTACACACCTACCTAATTATACATAAGTTTCAGCATGAATTAGAAATGTTTGTAGGTGCAACACATTTGCTCAACTAATGAATACTTATTATGAACTAAAAGTTTGTTAAAACAGTACTGTAATTAATTAATTTCATAAATTGGTTATAGTTTGAGAGTAAGTGAGTGTAACAGCAGATCGAGATTGTATTAAATAATCATATTAATATTATTATAGTCTGAGATTAACCAGTAACTGTACTTTATTTATTTTAATTTAAACGTAAGCATTCCCTAGACTTAACTATTATTTTTAGAACTTTAACAACTTTTTTGTTTCATCTTTTATGTAAATAAAACACGGCAGCAACAAATTATTTTATTTCCCTGCACAAAATAAGTAAGTATAATATAGGTCCGGCCACAACAGCTAGGCAACAGAAACAATTATAGCCAGCTAAACTAAGTTAGTTAAGCTTAGCTCGCATAGTTGAGCCATTTTTGGGCTGTAAAATTAAGTATTTCTGTTGTTAAGCTATTGTGGTTGGACTTATAAGTAACTAATATTGTTATACTTTGTAATTTCTCCTCTTCATTCACATACTAGGTTCATTAATTACGGAAAAAATCAAAGATCTTTTACTCGTTGCCAAGTTAGCGGCATCGCAATAGACATTACCTGCTAATACCTAATGCCACTCAATTACACACATCTATCCTTATCAATTCGACTCATGTCCAGCTAAGTCCACCTAAGGACATCGCTTTCTTATTACTCAACGTCGAGGCGTCTAGGGGACGTGTGATATAATTTCATTGGCGCAATCGGTATGTAGGTTAGGAGGTACCTACCTATACTATTTTCGATTAAACGGGATAGGTTCGTGTGTTGTGTTTGTATCATAGAATAACAAGTACAACTAGTCTCGTTATTCTATGGTTTATATGAGTGGATGAATATCAAACTGCCATATGTCCACCTACCCGAAAAATTGACTTTTTGATTTGGTCGTGTTCCCCGTTAAAATGTCAGTTTGCCTATGCCCTTCAAGTTCCAATAAGTGCAAGGCATCCATGAGAAAAAAGCCGTTAAAAAAGTAAGTTTTTTTCAAATCCTTTTAAGTCTAACCGTTTCGCATTACAAATTTTCACAAGTCCATTCCGGCCAATCACAGAGCATAATTTTTTCAACATGGCGTCAGTCTTGGTGAGAATTTCGAGCCTGTGGTGTGTGCTCCCAGTGTTTTATAACGAATATGAATGAAAATGTTGAGGAAATTGTGATTGTGGACCCTGATAAAGCTCGGAAAAGGAACAGATTGAAGTGTGTAGCAAAAAAACGACAAAAAACTATGGCGAAGTAAGTTTAAAACCCCTTTTTTCCAACCCACGTGTCAATCACAAAGCATTTTCGTAGTAAACACAGGGCCGTATCGGGAAGAATATAATACGATAGGTAGGTACTTTTCTACCGATAAATTTTGGTTGATTAACTTCATTGTATTTAATAGAATATAGACTATATTAGTCTTACTGAGTCCGGCCCATGATATTAGTATTTTTCAAACAACTATAAGTCCTTATGTCTCATATCAAAACAGCATAAGTCTTGTATGGGCATATCAAACTGCTATAAGTCCAAACTGTTTATTAACTTTTACGCCTTTCTATGACTGTTATAATGGATTTGTTTATTAAAATACATTCTTAAGGTCACAAGTCAACTAATTAAATCACGGGGCAAGTTCTATGACCATTAAATAATAGAGAAAACAAAAACCTCCATTTCCCAAATTTTGCGTGGACGTGACATATGGCAGTTTGATATTCATCCACTCTGAGTGGATGAATATCAAACTGCCATATGTCCACCTACCCGAAAAATTGACTTTTTGATTTGGTCGTGTTCCCCGTTAAAATGTCAGTTTGCCTATGCCCTTCAAGTTCCAATAAGTGCAAGGCATCCATGAGAAAAAAGCCGTTAAAAAAGTAAGTTTTTTTCAAATCCTTTTAAGTCTAACCGTTTCGCATTACAAATTTTCACAAGTCCATTCCGGCCAATCACAGAGCATAATTTTTTCAACATGGCGTCAGTCTTGGTGAGAATTTCGAGCCTGTGGTGTGTGCTCCCAGTGTTTTATAACGAATATGAATGAAAATGTTGAGGAAATTGTGATTGTGGACCCTGATAAAGCTCGGAAAAGGAACAGATTGAAGTGTGTAGCAAAAAAACGACAAAAAACTATGGCGAAGTAAGTTTAAAACCCCTTTTTTCCAACCCACGTGTCAATCACAAAGCATTTTCGTAGTAAACACAGGGCCGTATCGGGAAGAATATAATACGATAGGTAGGTACTTTTCTACCGATAAATTTTGGTTGATTAACTTCATTGTATTTAATAGAATATAGACTATATTAGTCTTACTGAGTCCGGCCCATGATATTAGTATTTTTCAAACAACTATAAGTCCTTATGTCTCATATCAAAACAGCATAAGTCTTGTATGGGCATATCAAACTGCTATAAGTCCAAACTGTTTATTAACTTTTACGCCTTTCTATGACTGTTATAATGGATTTGTTTATTAAAATACATTCTTAAGGTCACAAGTCAACTAATTAAATCACGGGGCAAGTTCTATGACCATTAAATAATAGAGAAAACAAAAACCTCCATTTCCCAAATTTTGCGTGGACGTGACATATGGCAGTTTGATATTCATCCACTCATATCATACCTACAGTTCCTATCCTAAACTATGTACCTCCGCGCTGCCTGAACTGCCCTATTCGGTAGGTAAGGCCAGTAGTTTTAAGTATAGTTTAGACGAGTTATATTTTAAAATATCTCGTAGAGAGTACAGAATGAGCTTTAGTTACCTACAGCTATAAAATCATTCTTTATGGATACATATTTATGAGCATGCATATTCATGTGGTAGTCTACTGACCTAGACAATAGACATAGCCTTTTATTTGCAACCGCTACCACACACACTCAGATAGTAACATAGTTCGTGTAGCTACTGCCAGTGCTCATAGAACAACGGCAACGTGGACTCGGGTGTTCCAGTGCCAATAATACAATTCGTCAAAGTAATAAACCGCTTTTTGTTTAATAAAGGTCAAGTGTCAGGCACAATAGTAAAATGTTACCTTCGACCACCATGCGGTATCATAACGTGACTCAAATTTAATTATACCTGCCTACCTTTATAAGCCTTTATCATGGATTAATCTATTAATCAATGGACAAGATTAAAAAACATTATAAGTATTGTTTAGGTGGTGTTAGTAATAGTGTGAAAATTTTATACACACACAGCCCGTAAAGAATCTGGGCCTTCTAATGTCTGGAGGGTTAATTTATTACAGCTTTCAGGAACACGTTAACTATAAGTATCTAGCTAGTAACGTGTAGCTATTGTTACTTAGTATTGTGTAGGTAAGTACTTGAAAAGATAATATTGGATCGAAATTGTAACGAAGTTTACCTACAAAATAATATACTTACCTAGTTACCCCTTTACAAGAGTGGGCGCATAAATAGTTTATGAGCATTTTGTAACTACCTACCTGCCTATATCTTAGTCTCAATTTCATAGACAAGTCCCATCTATCATCATTATTTGGACATTAATAGTAGGTACAGTACCTACCATAATTTTAAACTTCGCGCACGCAATAAGTATTCATCGTGTTATGTCAAATATCGTAGTTCAGCGTTCAGTGGTATGGCTTCACACTCGACAATCTACATCCACATCCACAGTTAATATTGTAAAGTGAAGGGATTACCCAATAAGAAAATTTTCGGGTGATAATCACGTTTAGAGCATAGATGTGGGTTTTAATAATTACACTCACTCACAAGCAATGAAAAAGTTCCAGTGAGAAAATTAAATAACTCATATATTGAAAAGGCTAGCTTAATAATGACGACATCTGAAATAAAAACATAAACGTCGAGAGCAAATTAAAAACAAATGAGGCCTTTATTAGAGTCGGCCTTTTGTAACTGGAACTTTTGTATTGCTCGCGAGTGTATACTGAGTAAGTACCTACCCCTGAAGGCCTAGCACGGAGCGCACACCAATATGTGACAAAAGTTTTGCGTCGCACACACTCACATACGCGCGGCTTCCTTAGCTTAAATAACGTTTCTGGTAGTAAATAACTGAAAGAGTTACCTACTTACTTATTTTTAAAATATTTACTGAAGCTAAACTATAGTTAATGAATGATTTTGACTCTGAGTGCTGAGTACCTAGCAGCTACATAACATGCAGGTAAATTAAAAAAAAAAACGGCAAGTGGTCAGACAGCACGAGACCCGAACCGCACGGGTCAAGGTCTTATACATTCACCCATCATTGTCTGCGCTAATCTGATTGACTAGAGGTCACTTCCTAGCGAGCTAGCCAGATCTTACATAGTGGAGACTGCGGTAGGTTAGACTTTTTTAACCACCAATGGCCTAATGATATGTACTTATAAGTTTGAAGTAGTGATGTACCTACTTATCTATTTGTGTCCACCTAGCTTTGAAACCTTAGGGAATTTTTCGGGACACTTTATCGAATTTTTCATTTAAATAGGTTGTGCCATTGCCATAAAAAAATCTGTTTTGTATTGTTTGGTTTGGTATGTACAGTTGCCATAGGTATTCTTAAATGAATTTAATAATTTGACTAACGTAATGGATGGTCAATGACAAATGTAGTACCTACATATACAGAGGCAGTCGCATAAGATAAGACCACTATAGTTCGAACCTTGATCTTTACAGTTAATCACTCGACATCCTGTATACAAAGTGCTGTTAAATTCTAATTATTAGTAGATATCTACATTTAGATTAGCCAGTTAGATTCCCTACCGATATCCGCATGATTGGTTATATTGTTGCATTCTTAGATACAAAAACAATTTATAAAAAAAAGCGTTCATGAATTTATGAGTTTTAAATAATAGATAAGTACACAAGTATTGATGTGATAATACTTCCTACAACATATAACATGGGTTACATGGTATGAGAGACTACAAAAGTTACCCCTCATTAATTTAATGTCAGTTAAATCCATTAAAGTTTTATGTTTTAAAAATTACTGCTGTACCTATCCATTTCAATTTGTAATCTATAGCTTACGTGCAAATGTATAATATACATAGGTACTTACCGAACTTTGTATTGAATTACTTATTAACATGCAAATTATTGAAGTTATGAAATCTGCTAAGTTGAATGCTTTTTTGAATTTGTGATAATTTTAGGTAGGTTAATTTGTTACGTTATATGTTTATAGCTTTTATACTGTAAATTATGCACTGTGTTTAACAAAATTTAAATTAATGAGATGATTCAAATTTTCATATTTTACTTAGTTAACTACTAAAGGATGGTATTTTTTAAATGCAACAGTGATTGTGAACCTAAACTAAAATAGTACGAGTACAGACCTATAATTAACTACTTAACGCCATACATACACTGGCGAGCTATGAAATAGTTCCACATACAAAATGCCGACACCAAACGTCGTTTATTTTTTTAAATATAATTCATTTAAAATTTAAACTAAATATTTAAGTTTTTAGTTAGTAATATGCGCGGTACAGATTTGCTTTCCAAAATTTACAGAAGAAAACTTGTTCAGAATTGTGAGCTAATAAAAGTCATCCCCTTTTGACTTACAAACCGCGTTTTTATACCCAATATAATTTACTTAGGTAGCAAAAAATTTAGGTATCTAATTACTTATGCATCTTGTTTACTTTGGTTATCTTGTTTAATGTAAGTAGGTGTCTGGTATATTTTTTTTTGTAGTACAGTGCATTTTCCGTACCAACTTTAAAGACTAACCATTTAAAGAAAGCAACTTTATGCAACCACACAAACCTTGACATAAAACCCGAGTGCACCATTTTATTATTAAACTAAGTTTAAGCATGCAGCCAGCGACCGACGATGTAGAGACGAGTTAGTTACAAAGAAAGCAATAAATACGTATCTAAATAGGTACTTATTTTTGAAGAAACACAAGTCCTTGACTTATCTGGAACAGGGGGGTCACTCTATATAGCGGAAAACTAAGTTTCGGAGCGCTGCTGCGCGAGCCACGACTCTGTCTAGTTGTATTAAACGTGCCGATTGCACGACAGCTCTCGTTCGTTCGTTTTTTGTCAATATAGATTAACCCTCCTGCTGATGTGGCAACTTCTCATCCACTTGCGATGCCGTTCAGGAATCCGATCGCACTGCCAGTGTGTAACACTGCACTAGGCTGAATATTCAATGCCTTTGCTCCATTTGGATGTTTGACATTTGTCAATGCAGTTGCCAATTTGGCCGCGACAATTTGTTGTTTGGTGCACTGCGCATGTGGAAAATACAAGATGCGCATTGCCCAAACCTTTAAAATTTATTTATTTAAGGGCTGATTTTTCAATAGTCAGATAAATGTTATATCTGTCGAATAAAATTGTTGCTGTCACTGTCTAATACAAATATTCAGACGCGTTAGTATCATAATTATTCCTCAGATAACTTTTATCTGGCTATTTAAAAATCAGCCC
Organism: Plutella xylostella; assembly: GCF_932276165.1. Taxonomy (NCBI): domain Eukaryota; kingdom Metazoa; phylum Arthropoda; class Insecta; order Lepidoptera; family Plutellidae; genus Plutella; species Plutella xylostella. The sequence goes on along the minus strand of NC_063992.1, from coordinate 2,424,636 downwards.
TAAGTCATTAAGTACTAAAGCAAAAGATTTTCATAGGTTTTCAAAATAAAATTTCTTACATGCTAACGAAAATTAAAATTAATAAAGTAGTCGGATTAGAACAATCCATTTTAAGCCATACATAGTTTAGTATTGTAAAAATATCTATAGCGATCGCCAATATAATTATCCAAAAATCTTAATTGGCTTTAATAGTAAGACACTTGCCATTGCATAACAAGATAAAATCACCACTTAAGTTTAAAATCTCAAAGCATGGTTGAAATTTGGTAGCTTTTAAAATAATTGTAGTTTAAATTGTTTAAGTTTTCGTATTTAAAATGTTGCAATATCGGTTATTATATTATCTCAAACTCAAATTCTGTCCTCGGCCTTCCTATTCCAACCACTACCAGCTACCTATTACCTATTACACCAAAGTAAAAATTAAATAGTGTTTAATGCCTTTACATTATAATGTATTTGTCTAATAATAATACCAATTCAACCCATGCTTTCACTATTTCCCACATTCGGAGTTACCTTGACTTATACTTTTCCTAGTAAATCTGCAATCGTGCATAGCTTCTGATCTTACAATAGATAGTAATGTCGTCTGATCTAGTGAACTAAATCTGTGACAGATATCTTGCGAAAAAACTTTGAACTTTTCTTAATAACTGACTTATTAAACGAGAAAATAAATAGTATAATTTTACCTAGCTATGATTTTTACACAGTTTAATATTCAAAGAGTGAACTATCCATCTTATTATGGTAAAAATACAATGAAGCTGTAACTTTCTTACTAAGATAAATCAGAATGGTAAATTTATACTTCGTTACGCCTTTTTAGATTTAATTTAAGATAAGTGTGAAGTTTCCATCGCTTGTTCACACTTTGAGCTTTCCTTAGCTGAGGCTTGCATGACAATGCTCTACGGTCTTTTGTTACAAATTCATGTCTTTTGTTAAATTTACTTTCTTTTTAGAGTCCTAAGGTCATTCGGGTGTACCTATATTACGGGGTGTCAGTGGAAGTGTGGATCGATCAAAGGGGAGTGACGTAAGTAGCTCTTTCTAAGCAACTTTAGTTCTGGGGCTCCTAAATCGATTTGGTTGTCCTAGAGACAACACTCGCGGGCAATGAAAAAGTTTTGCTTGCCATTGTTATATAGCGAATGTACAACCTCACAAGCATTTATTTTTAATAAAATTGTATAGCTTATGAGCAGACTTAGTAAGAACATTTTTCCTGACAAGATACAGGATTTGCCAGTTACCCAAAAGCCACATCCGTAATTTAGCAGCAAAATTATGACACAACAATGTCCATAATTACAATAAGTTTCCAGCTAAAAACTAAAGCGATTATACGATCGTCGTATTAGTGCAGGCAGTGACGCATGGACAGACAGACAGCCGGACACTAGCGACCTTGCTTTGTTCACGTAGGAAAAGGCACCTACCTACTATTCGTAAAGTGAAATGCTAGAGGGATGCTAGAATGTACTTACGTGAATATTTGAATAAATAGACGACCGAATGGCGTAGTGGTTAGTGACCCTGACTACTGAGCCGAAGGTCCCGGGTTCGATTCCCGGCTGGGGTAGATGTTTGTTTAAACACAGATATTTGTTCTCGGGTCTTGGATGTGCCCGTAAAATGGCAATAGGCCCGCCCCCTATTACATTGGGACTAACATAACACTCTGGCGAAGTGGGTGCAGAAATGCACCTCTGCCTACCCCGCAAGGGAGTACATTAGTACAAGGCGTGAGTGTGTGTGTTAAATAAATTAGACAAGTACTTACCAGTTGTACTATTATAATAATGGGTATGCATGTATTCCAATGGTTATATTGGAAATAAAGTTAACTTGAGGCATGAATTGTGTCTGACTAAGTGCCAATATCTCCATAGTGGGTTAGAGCATATTGCTTGACTTTTGACACATCTGTCAAGAATTTAATATGGAGATGACGTATAATTGATCAACCTTTCCTTGGTTACGATATAACCGACTATGGCGAATTAGGTCATACATTTTGTTGAAAATTTTGCACAGTGACGGTATTGGTTTAAGGGTGCGTTATATTCAAGTTTACGGTTCAGGAAAGTTTAATTGTACTTAGCCTCAGCCTACTCATACCAAACCGGCGCGGTGATACGGCAGGCGACCTATCACGTGAGTAGTTCACAAAAAATGCGTAGATTACAGTCGTAAGCATTTATGTATCACACAATAATAATATTGTTACTAACCAATAACAATTTTCTTGAATTGTCGTGATTTTAGGTAATTGATTCTAGACTTACGTCCTTAATGTAGCACAATAGAATGGAGAATTGAAGGTTTTTGGAACAAATCTGTAATTTCCAGTGATATCCGGTCGCTTGATTTTCTATTAAGCATATAATATATATGTACAGCGATATAATGTAGAATAATTTCCAAACATTGTTAGTTTTTTTAACACGCTAAAAAGAACATATCAATATAAACAATGACATAATTATTACCTACTTACATATGTTTTCGACAGAAAGAAAGATGAAAACTTTTTTTTTTCTTTTAGGAATAGGTAATTTGGTGCTATTACACTGGAAGTTTTTCATTATTTGAGAGTAATAGACGCATTTTTCCTGAAATAAAAATGACATATTATGTATCTAGCCTATCTGAAACCTAGTTAAACATTGTGAGATATGGCGTTTCGACTTTCTCCGTGTTCGGCATCATAAGGGTCACAGTGACAGTTAAATAAAGTCCATTTTTCTCTCCACCTTTAGTTTGCAAGGTGCGGGTGCCTATATAAATAGAGTGAGTCGCCCGCGCGCCTCAGTTGTAATATCACCATGCAGAAATGACTAGGTTTCAGATAGGCTAGATACATAATATGTCATTTTTATTTCAGGAAAAATGCGTCTATTATGTAGTCTGAGCCTATCTGAAACCTAGTTAAACATTGTGAGATGTGTTTATTATCGCATGGTGGAGAGAAAACCAACTGTGACCCATAAGCTACTGATGAGTATATCAGTAGATAAATATTTGAATCTATTAATTTATAATGCATAGATTTCTAGGTAGTAGATATACTAAAAAGAAAGGTATAAGTATACATAAGACTTAAGTACTTCCTTATTATTCCTGACTTGTCAGAAAGTTATGGAAGGTATGTACCTATTCATATAGGTAGGTATTATACATATGGATACACACAGTGCCTCTTCGAAAGCAATACTTATAAGTAATTATTAATCAAAATCTTGTTATTGTCAAGGCAATATTTTTAACATACACTAGCCGAATGGATGGAACCAGTGAAATACTTTGCAACAATATTTAAAAGCTGTAAAATGTAGAATATCGATCCAGCCCGCTGGGGCTCAGGCCAGCACATGCTGACTAGGGTATGTAATTCTGGACTGACCTCAGAAATGCAGCAGCCGACCCTGGAGCCTCGTGGACCTGCTCAGTCAGCCCCGTACGACGACACGACCTGCAACACCTGGCGCGGCATCTAGTCCTTGGAACGAGGAGTGGTGCTTGAAGGGAAGATAATTTTACTAAATATCTCAGCCTCATCAGCTACTGGAAAAGATTAGATGAAGGCTGTGACACTGGCGGATAACTAAGTATTCAGTTTTTCAAAACACGATGCAGGTCACCATATTCATATTCTAGATTGACAAGTAACACACAGTCTAATTTTGTATTCTAACTAACTCGGCGGTTAACGAGTTCCTGTGCAGTCCTACTAGGAAGGAAAGTTATTTTATAAGCCTTTGCACCGATTTTGTGGGCTACTATCATTCTGTATCATCATGGTGTGAATATTATGAGCTCTGGCAGCATTCCTTGGTAGATGACATCAATTAATAAAGATTGATTAACACAACAATAACAATTATAATAGTTGATAAATGAAACCCGGCTAACATGTCTTAACTGGGTAAGTAAATGATCAGTCATGCCACCAGGATAAGTAAAATGTTCAGTACTTCATATGAAAAACATTAACAAGGTCACCTTTAGGTATGTTCGTCAACACTAAGGGTAGGTCCCGGCCAAAACCTTAATTTAGGCTTCGCCTTGTTGCAACTTCAAAGGTACGTAAGTAGGTACACTAGGTACCTACTTACATTGTTGTAGGTTAAATTTTAAAACCATTAAGTCAACCAAGACAACACAAAATAAAATAGCTCGATTAAATAAAGATGGTACGTAAAGATGTTAGTTGTACCTGATCAGACCTGATGCAACGACAGCCAACATAGACTCTCTAATCTGTGGAAGCAACAATCATGGTGGCGGGAACATGGACAGTTGAACGAGCCACCTCGAGCCTGACTTATCAATCAGAATTGACAGTTCGCCAACAGCAGATAGCTTGCGGCTATCTATAGGTAAACTTAGGTAGTAAGCTATACCAAAGAAAAAGTCCTTGGACATCGATATGACAGTGGAACGGTGAATAACTATGACATTCTTCAAAACAAAAAGGCTTGTTGTTGATACCCAGCTAAGGAAGGTTACCTACTTCAGCGACCTGATATTGCATTCTGAAAGAACTGCGAAGAGTTATGACTAATAATTATTACTTATTTTGAAAGTTTTCAGCAAACTCTAATAAATCAAGCAGCTACCACGACGCCACGTCACCACTGCCCGGTTATAACTCTGTACTAGCTTAGTAGATATATATACCAGAGAGCTCCAATCAGATGCGAGTACAAACATTTTACTTGGTAACTAGTTACGTAACTAACTGAAAGATCCATAAAAAAGTTGAGGATTACTCAAAATGGAATTGTGAAAACGGCACGTCTGCACCAGTCAGTCTAAGAAGTGTCAGCAGATACAGTGTTGAAAAATAGTTATGAAACGTTTGCGCCAGAATCGAATTAAAAATACATTTTCATTGAGAAGCCGTTTAGGCATGAATAGGTACTTTCATCCTTTGAATTGTGCTCCAAATGATGAATTCATAGAAATTTAATGACGACTGCCATTGTTTATTATCTAGCTCCGTACATAGAGTAGGGCTGCGGCTACACGTGATGTGATACACAGTACACAGTAGGTATATGCATGTTCCCAGAATAGTGGAAGTTATAATTTTACCAAAAGGTAGTCGTCTCGTGCAAGAGCACCGTTACTCGATTTATTCGATACACAACTATATAGTAGACAGCTGCTGCGTAGGAGGTTCACGTATTTTTCAACAAAGAGCTCGGATACACACTCACAATCCACTGTGACATAAGGAAGACAGCTAATGTGGTGCCACTCAGAAACCGCGATGACACTCTGATCATGATCACCCGACAGTAGGATCATAATAAGTTCGGTAACTTGAGAAGCGGTATGGTATAGCAACAGCGACATTCACGAAATCAGGAATTAGCTCAGTGCTTTTAGGTTGAACACTCGCCGGTGGGATTCACTTTGCTCACAGCCGAGAAAAGAAAAGACTCAAAGCTGGAATCTGCCGATGTGTCATGACACTTAAAGATAGTGTCTGGGGGGTCACTTTATATGACGAAAAACGAACTTTCAGTGCACTGCGGCGCGAGCCGCTCTATCTGTTTGTATGTATTAAACGTGCCGATTGAACGACAGCTCTCGTTCGTTCGTTTCTCATCAGTATAGAGTAACGCTCCTGTACTTACCGTGCGTCACCATTCCCATGAGCAGTCCAATGATCTTTAGGCAGTTTAGAACAAAAGCTGCATTAGACAGTTTCTTCAGAAGAGACAACGAAATAAAAAAAAAATAATTGATTGCACATTTATCCCCAGGAGCAGTCTACAGGTCACTTTGGGCAGTTCAGAAGAAAGCTGCTTTAACAGGATACCTCAGCGGAGGCATCAAATTGAAGTGCTATAACACTTTTAGAAGCGGTGCACGTTACCCGATTTGTCGTCCTCCATGCCGATGTGGCTACGGCGACTGCAGGTGGTTACTCAGGCTTCGTTGGTGTGCCCTTGTATGGCTAACATGACCAACCTTGGCAGTAAACGTTCGTCTGCATATGCCAAAATCACTGATGAATAGCGCACGTTACTCGATACCTTCTAGATAAGTCACTCATAATGATGGCTGATGACGATGATGACCGTGCTAGCAATAGTGCAGGCGTTTCCGCTGAGCATAAAATCTCTTCCCAGACAGGGGGCGTTTGGATCTGGCAACCAGAACAGGAGTGCCAGGTGTGCGCAGCGATGCAGGTGGAACAACACAGCCGCCAGGGCAGGAGTGCATGGCTGGGTCTATGCAGCGATGCAGGTAGCACAAACCGGTGGCCAGGGCCAGGACCGGGTGTATACTGCGATGCAGGTGGCACAAAACGGTGGCCAGGGCCAGGACCGGGTGTACAGCCGCCAGGGCAGGAGTGCATGGCTGGGTCTATGCAGCGATGCAGGTACCACAAACCGGTGGCCAGGGCCAGGACCGGGTGTACGCTGCGATGCAAGTGGCACGAGACGGCGGCCAGCGCAGGAGCACAGGGCCGGGTGTATGCTGCGATGCAGGTGGCACGAACCGGTGGCCAGGGCAGGAGCGCAGGGCCGGGTGTACGCTGCGATGCAGGTGCCACGAGACGGCGGCCAGCGCGGGAGCACAGGGCCGGGTGCAGGTTACACGAAACTTCAATTTCACCGAATCGGCCTGCCTACCCTCAGCGGGTAGGTACCGGCGGATCACATTACTCGCCGCACATGCCACAATGTCCCAACATACTGAAACTCGGAGCCACGTGCTTCCTGTAAAAAAATCCTATGATGGTCCTGGAAAGCTCCTGTTTGTAAAGCCTTACATAAGCTATAAGTGCATTATTGTAATAGCAAAGTTTTTATCAACTGTTTTCTAAAAATATTAGAAATTGAGGGTAGAAAAATATATTTTTATAATTTTTTCCTGTATAAAATTAACATATGCTTTACTAAAAGCGGTCATTAATGTAAGTATCTAGCTCAAGCGCCACTAGTAGGACCGGAATATGTGATCAATCATCACCACGACTATTGAATCGGACCCTACTGCGTGGGATAAAAACCCCAAGCGCCGGAGCATTATGACCAGTGGCTGAGCTTTTAAAAGCAGTAAATAATAGCATTTTACTCACGGCTTATCAACTCAAACCTTCGTTGCGAAATCCTCAGCAATGGCTGCGTGCGCAGCAGCCGGCAGGCCCCGCGCCGTCTGGTCCGCATCACGCTACAGCTCCCGGCAGCGAGGACTCCGCAAATTCAATATTATATTTTTCCCCGTCGGAGCGAAGCCGACGAGAACCGTGGCTACATTGAGCCATTTTGCCGAAGTGTTCACTTCAAAAATCAAAAACCAACTGAGGCGCGCGGGCGACTCACTCTATTTATATAGGCACCCGCACCTTGCAAACTAAAGGTGGAGAGAAAAATGGACTTTATTTAACTGTCACTGTGACCCTTATGATGCCGAACACGGAGAAAGTCGAAACGCCATATCTCACAATGTTTAACTAGGTTTCAGATAGGCTCAGACTACATAATATGTAATATACAGGTACCACTTGCATTCAAATAATATACATATTTAGGTATTTTATGAAATGTTACAAAACATTATTCGTTTAAATATTCAGTATCCAAAAATCTGCAATATCCTGAAAATTAATGACTCATGGAATAACATAGAAGGTATGTATAAGAATTAATAAGTAATTATTTAATGGCCCGCTACCAGTGGGTTGGTATTTTTTTTATAAAGTTTTATACAAATGTTATTTTTTACAGTATAAAAAGTATCTAGTCTATTCTTGAATAGCGTCAATAATATTGAGTAAAACTTTTTGTCGCACCAAACTTTATACTGCTGCTAAATATCTTGTTACAATATTAGGAAATACTAATTTAGTTGCTTGGTTTGAAATAAATATATGTGAACGTAGTTTAGTAATACAGTCTTGAAATTCAGTACGAGGTGGATTTAAAGTAATTAGAACAAATATCGTATTTCATCACAATGATATTAAGTATACAATAAGTATGTAATTGTCATCCACATGCGTACGATATTACTTCTATGCGTACGACAGACATTGTGAAATATCCAAAAAAATACTGTGTATTTTAGTATGTGATACATTTACTTATGTGTTTGGTGAGAAAAGGAAGTTTGTAGTTCATATTTTTGTATTTTACTTTCCGCTTTCTTTTATATTAATAAGTACCTACCTTATATAATTATTATCTGTGGGGGTGTAAGTGGCTCTTTTGTATATAAAATCTTTGTGCATATAGGTAAATAAAGTTTAACTAAGGTCGAAACCCCCTTGTTTTTAAAATTTGCCGAGCATTTAGATTTTGTGTATAGATTTGAACATTAAGAACTTATGACTTGCCAGCTACAGTCTGGGCTCTTAAACGTGTATAGAATAATAATTAAGTATATGATTATTATTGTCTATGCTATGGAGTAAAAATTCAGTGCTACCAGAGAGAAGACGACAAATTATGTCAATTGGCTAATTATAAGGAATAATTTACACCTCTTCGCCAATCGATTAATGATTGTTTTGCATTTCTTCCTAACCTAAACACATACATTATCGGGTGACACGTTGAATATGCAGCGTGGCGGTCTCGGTACACTGGGCATGCCTACTGTTACGAAAACTATGTAATCCAGTGCACTTCATTACGGTTAACTAGCTGCCGTGTGCGGATTTGCTCACGATAAGGTTTCATTTAAAAAAAATAACTCAACATCTATTTAGGTATATTTACACTTGCGCGAAATGAAAAAGTTCCACGTCATTGCCGTTCCATATGCCACTGGAACTTTTTCATTGCTCGTGACATTCGTGAGGTACAAGTGCCATACAAAACAAGTGTTAAAATGTTATCAAAATATAGGTGATGAGCCTACAAGGTGAAACTCGTATCTATTGTCTATGTGTGTACTTTATGAATAAAATAGTCTGTTTGAAAACGTCAACCAACGACTTTCATTAGAACAAGAATAGACTTTCGTGAGTATATTTATTCAGAATCTTACTGTATGAATAGCAGAACATTAGTATGGTACCTGTATTGAAGCCCTAAATTATAATACCCTGCTTTTCTAGGACTGTTAATTTGAGTACTTCTTCGTAGCGGCGTATTCGGTGACAATAGCCCTAGGGTAAAACTGAATAAGTCCCTTATGACCGACTTCAGTAAATAGGTTTCATTTAGAAAAAAAAAGGTGACAATAGTCTGAGTTAAACACTAAACCCCCTTATTCATAGAAAAGTTACAAGACGTTTTAACTAATAAACTGTTTTGTCCCTCTCTGTCAAAGAACAAATTGTTCTTTGTCGGAGAGGGACAAAACAGTTTATTAGTTAAAATGTTTTGTAACTTTTCTATGAATATGGGGGTAAGGTTTTAGGTACATATTACGGGAAATTATGGTGAGCAGTTGAATGAAGTATGCCTAGATCTCAATATTTCTGGCGAGGCCTATGTCAAACATGGCAATTTTGTTAGCCAATCATGATATTGAGGAAAGTGATCAACATCAACAAACATACAGTTATCTACACGACAAATATATCTAATGTTACTGCATCGTATTGTGTTAATGCTAATATGTTTGTTATGCATTATTTATCACGGTGTGGGCACGCGAAATATTTGGAGGTTAAGCTTTCGTCATGCCGGACGGTCTGTTTGATATTACTCATACGGTAATAGCTTTTATACACTCACGAGTAATGAAAAAGTTCCACCCACTGAGTTGCTATGACACTGGAACTTTTTTATTGCTCACGAATGTATATTTTAGATCTATATTTACTATGTATCATTTATTATTCTCAATTTACAACATACTACTTTTGTCAAAATATTTTGCAGTATTTTGTATTGGTGCATCATTACCTATTTTTTGAACGAAAAAAGTTTTCAGTGCTTCCTGGGATAAACAATTATGGATGTATCACTGAATCTCATATGTGTTTAATTATTACACCCCCTTAACGCTGGATTGATAATTTTAACAAAACACGTATAGGTAGAGATGGTTCTCTATATAATTGAATTCCCTGTTCTTTCACTAGCTAATCACTAATGCACTATCACTTTTCAAAGTCATCCCATAAAACATGATGTCTACCACAGATAATCCTAATCCTTACAAGATAACGTCCAACTTGATGGCAACAATACTGACATCCAACACTTTCTCCATTATTTTTTATCCGCTTTCCCGTTTCGGGATTATCGATCGAGGAAGTCGATCCAGATCAGTCCGCAGTCGCGTAGTGAAATTATTGATCGTAATTAATATCATAATGCTGGTAGTTTGGCGGGGAGGTTATAAAAGAGGCGCGGGCGCGGGCGCGCCATTCGTCGCGCGATATCCCCGCGCAAGCGCACGCGTGTCGTGAGTGAAGTGACATTTAACCCCCAAAAATGGCGGCCAAATTCTACGTAAGTGTCAAATGAGTAGAGCTGTGGTTTTAGAACGCACCCGGATTTTTTAAATTGGATTTCGATCTGTGAAAGTGATATTGCTCTGTGAACGCGTGATCGGTGGTTCTAGGCCACATTTCTACGTCTATTGTTGCATGGGAAATTTTATGTGTGCGATATTTTGTGTCTCGTTACGGTTCGAAAAAATGTTATCTGTGCTGTAATTAAGTTTATGATTAATCCCACGCGCGATTATGAAAAAGCTTAAATAATTGAAAGCTTATAAGTAAAAAAATCTAGTGAGGGTTTTGTCGTGGATGTGTTTATTTTTTATTTACGTATAATGCCTCTTGTTGGCGAAAAACATAACATACATAACTGTTATTTAATTAATGTTTGTTTTTTATCAAAAATAATATGACTATTAATTATTACCAAAAGCTCTTAGTTAAAAGCTTTCAAATTCTGCCGCAATTGTCGTCATTATGCATTTATATCTTGTTTTTTTTTAATATAAACGGAATTAAGTACGTGGTAGCATAGAAATGTTTTTTGTGAAAAAATATTATGTTATATTGTCATGAACGTGAAGTAGCATAGCCTAAATAGCGTACAGGTGTTAATGCAACATGTAAGAATTTCAAATTTAATATCCATTACGTGCAAAAGGGTCTAATTTTCACCTAAAAAGTCAAAGTGATATTTAGCCCCACGTTGTGTTAGGCAACAAGTGAAGCCTGGCTCTGGGCTAAGCTAACATTCAGTACTGTTAGAAAGGACAATTGCTGTCCGGGTCAATGACCTGAAATACGATGTGATTTAACTATGTTACAATGTGATACACACCATTTGGGATTTATTGTCTCTTACAAATTTGAATCTTATTTTTTTTCACTGATGTATCATGTCATGTGATCGACAAAGTATAAGTGCGGGAAATTTGCCGACATAATACTAGGTACCTAATAATGTTTTTTCCCCGCATGAAAATGTCACAATATTGAACTTATCAGTGAACCAATAAGATTCCACTTTATTTACTAAAGTATATAACTAACTAAATATGTTTATTAAAGGTGGAAAATAACCCATAATACTATAGGTAATCTTATAACAAATAAAATATCATCGAAAGTCCTGTACCGATTATAAAGTACCGGGAGTTTTTATCTAAAACTGTTATTCATGTACTTCTTCTCACTTCAGTTCATGCAAAAAGGTTTTTCGATGTCATTCCAACTCTGACTGAAGAAAAATACACAATCCTCATACAAAAGAATTGAACGGGCGCGCTGAACTTACACTATTATATTTATGTATCTTTTTTCAATAGATTAAATATTAGTACTATTCAATAAAAAGGTAAATAAATAAACAAATGAACTAATAATTTTCTAAACTTACTAAATATAAATTAAGGTCTTCTCAAAATTACTCTAGTAGATTTTCAAAATTGAGGGTCGGGGAGCTTTAACTTCAGCTACCTTTCATTGGACTAACAACAAACGTGCTATACTAGAGACACGTAATACTGAGTATTAGCGAGTTTCCAATAAGTTCCCATAAGATCGAAAGTGAAAATAGTTGCAAACGGAGAGTGAAACCGATTCGGCCGACGACCGATGCGGCCAGAGCGGTTACCTTACCACCATTGTGTGTCCAGATTTAGGTGTAAATTGTTTGTTCACAAAAAAAAACAGAGTTCAGTAATGCAGACAGAATACTCAATCATTTATTGCAGCTATAAGTTTTTAATTATTAATAGTAATTATTTTGAAATAATTTATTCAAAAAATAAATAATTGTCCAATCCATTAGGATTCTGAATATTTGTTGGTATTTAACCTATAGTTGTTATTTTGAAATTATTTCATTGTATATCAAATGTATTCAAAATAATAATAAGTGGGACTATGAGTTAATTGAAGGCATTGAATAAATACATTTTATACTAAAGAGCTTTCTTTCGACGTCGGTACAGTTTTTGGAGTACAAATGGTGAAGTAGTTAAAATATGTGTATTTCTACATTCATTATTATTACCTATTATTGTTGTTGATATTTAAAAAAACGTATGAAAATACAAGTTGGTTTAGTGTCCTACCAAACTATGATGTATAAGACCCATATGGGTCTGAGGCTTATCAATAATCACCACATATAATTATGTATGTAACTATTTCTACTATTTAAATAAGTAATAGAATCTCAGATAATATTGAACTACTAAGTCGAAGGCAAATGGCATGTTTTGTGCATCGAAAGTAAAAGTCGAATCAAGAGTGAAACTTCAGGATACAAAACTCGTTGCTTTACGAGTTTACTGTAACTTGTTTAAAAATGGCTTTAAGTCCATTGAACAGTGGTTTTATTAATGAAGATTAATAGATAACCTGTTTCTACCCCTTTTTAGCTTTTACACACTTAAGGTCAATTTGATAAGTATTTAAAAGCACCAGGGTAAAAAATTAACATATTTTTGGGTTTCGACTTCTCGTAATACTTCAGATTTCACCTTCAGTACTACAAATAATTCAAAACTTGCTTCGTTAAAATTAAGCATATAACTTCTTAACTTTTTAATCTGTTGACAAAAAGGTACAAATATAATAAGTTCAGCGCGCCCGTTGAATTCTTTTGTATCAGGATCGTGTATTTCTATGTTATACCATACTAGTTATTATTCTGTGGATATAATATATGTACTATAATTATTCTGTGACCATTTAAAAAAAAACTTACATTATTCAATAGATAAACTGACACGTAATAAAATTATTCCCTATCGAACTTACTTATCTAAATCTAAAAATGTCCTTTTAGCCAGGTAATGCACTATGAAAGTCTAGTACGTAGGGTTGTGTAGGCGTCTTGAGCAAGACCTAGATCATTGTCCAAAAGATTTACACGGCTCCGAATGATTATCAATTACAATTGGGCTGATGTAATTTGGAATTGTATGAATCACAGTGTGTCAGTGAATTCAGGGCATGCAACGCTGTAAGTTATGTCAATCAAACTGTGTCAGTAGTAGTATAGGTACTTCTATTAATCTGTTCTAATCAGATTATAGTTTTTCTATGCCCTCTAACTATTATGTATACGTTGGTATGACTAGTGAACTGTCCCTGAAATATTGTCCAGTTTATTTAAATATCCATCCTCTATCCTATTTTCCACTCAAACTTCAGGTCGGAGAAACACCCCTTCGTCTCTGTCACTCCTACTCACAAACCGTAATCCCATCTCGCAACATAATCAAGGTGCATTCACCTACATTTAAATTTCGAGCTTCCGCGTCCCTACTCTGGGAACCAGGTCATTGCGCCAACGCGACCCCCCCGCCGCCCCCCGCGTCTCTACTCCCCCGGTGACCTCCCGTGGTCTGATGTATTGAAGATGCGCAGTAGGATTGCCCTAAGGTTATGTTGACATAGCGAGTAGGTTTCTACTGCAGCTGAACCATCAGTCTGCGTGATTGTGTGCATAGCTGAGCTTAAAGTTGCATCTCTTAGGATAATTTTTTTGGAAGAGTACGATTAATTGTTCAAAATATCTGTTTAATTCATCATACTTAAAAAAACATTATAATTTTAGCCAAGTACATTTTTAACAAAAAAAATTATATAAAAATCAGGTATATGTACCTATACAATACGGCATAGGTACCTCAGATCACTTTTTAAGTTTGGAAAGATTGAATGAAATAAAACCTATTTTTAATATGGAATTAAGTAGGTACACGTTAAGCCATAAAGTAGCATATAATTTAGCTGAAGTACATCGATAACTTAATCGTGAACAAGTGAGATGCAATCAAAGTGTCACAACACACGTTATACATAACTTTATTATGTAGTCGTGAAGACAGCCGTGGGATACACATACAGTACATAGGCAGGCATAAGTACTTATAACGTAATTATGGAAAATATATCATGTGAAACCGTTAACTGTCAAATCGCTATAATCAGTCTGTTCCTGGTGGTTTAGATTTTTTAAACTTGTTAGGTTTTACTACAGAATCTAGATACTCGTTAAACATATAAATTATGTTAGTGAGCCTATATTGAAATTATTTCTTTCACCGATATTAGTAAGTACTTACCTATATGTTTTTTGCATTGTACTAGAAGAGATGCGATAGTATTGCATCGTGAATCTTGTAAAGAAAAAAAATAGAGAATGGTATTTTTATTTACAGCCACGTCGTGTACGAGTAGAATAAAAACAAAATTGCAAGGCTGTCGGACAACAAGATAAGAATACAATGAACACACATCCATTTTGCATGAGGACACAGCTTATCTGTGAAGATTTATGCGCCTTTATGATAGTCTGTGAACACGAATGTGAAACATCACCGATCACTGTGGATCTAAACCACCCACCTTTAGTACACTGATATTTTTACTTTGTTGATTTTTTCTTTTTAATTTTCTTACACTGATTCAGAAAAGGAGCTATTTTAGCTATTTATACAGGGTGTTGCAAATAGGGTATACTAAGCCGAAACCTACATGTGCAGCATGGTATATCTAAGCCCAAAACTTAAATCATAATTTCAAAATTCGCATAGGTTTCGGCTTAGTATACCCTTTTTTGCAACACCCTGTATACATAGTATACAATTTGTTTCTTTCTGTTATTAGCGTCTGTTCGTAGTAACCTCTAAGCTTAATGTAAAAAATAGTTTTGACTCAACTAAATTTTCTAACGTGTTGCGTAGAAACAGAAACATGCTCCATAATACAGTTGTTGGTACTAAAGCAACATAGAATATGTCATAAAATCTGCGACGTAACACGGTGCATTAGATGTGAACAAAAGGAAATCATTAAAAAAACGTCCACTCTCACAGTAGTTTATTGTATGGAGAAAGTGTCGTGACAGATTGACGGACAAACTGTCTTGAGAACGAATGTTTATGTTGATCACAGTTACAGGGTGTGCCAGGTTAAAGTGTACATCCGAAAAACATTTTACACAACTCGTCATTTTTAAGAACTTTTGGAAAATCATGAAAAAAAAAACTGCTCATCAAAGTAAAGTGACGCAAAATGTAAATTTTAAAAAAAAGTTAATTTTATGTGTTACAACAAAAGTTGATTAGAATGATGACTACTCTATCTTTGAGATATGCACTTTAAATATGTATCTAGAATACCTTGTTTGTAAAAAATACTTACAACTACTTACATGCTAGTTCCAATAACTCTATAATATACCGATGACTGTTACTTTCATACTATTTTGACACATTAAAAGATAGAAACTGTCAGATTCTTATGAAAGTAACTGCCAGTCATCGATAGATAGCACGTAGATGGAGTTATTGAAACTGGCAGTTAGGCCTTGGTCTCCTATTTACGCCGTAGGTCGCGTCCAGCGTCACGCCGTAGGCCGCGTCACGATGCTCAGTATAGAAATGTACTGATGCGGTCTCCCTCACACGCCGACGTTTGGCGCGCAGATGTAGTGACCATCGTGACGCGGCCTACGGCGGCGTGACGCTGGACGCGACCTACGGCGTAAATAAGAGACCCGGGCCTTAGTAACAACATCTAAACCTTTTTTTCAATGTTTTTTGTTTATCCAATCAAAGCTAGAAGAACTAGGCACTAAATAAATGAGTTAGAAATACCTTTGACCTTTACTTAGAGGGCAATAGGAACTAAACATATTGCATTTGTTACTCCATGACCTTACTGAATAGGGAAATTGTGGTTATTCGATTATTTATGCAATCTATGATGTAATAAGGAAAATGATTAGAATACTAGGTACTTGCTTAATTATTTTGTTCAAATCACGAAAAAAAATATGTTATTTTTGTTCATGTATGGAGTATTTATAAATGATAGGCACCTGTATAAACTACTAATTAATGATAATATTTAGCAAATATTCCTGTAATCAGGAAAAAAGTGTTAGCTTACTTATTTAGTACCTACCTACATATTTTTGTACGGGGAAGTTGAATCTTATTTTACAAACCAAATACAATATTATTCTATTGCTGTGAATCGCTAGCTACGAGCTAGTAAAGTGAACTTTACATACAGTTCAGACCTACAGCTTTGGAGATACCTGTGTTATAGACCTATGGATGTGTAGAGACCTATGCTATAACCTGTTCAGTGATAGGCTAAGTGAATGAAGAGTCAAGTGACCTATAGCCGGCTGTAACCTCGGGACTGCGTCCTGATGATAGGTTTAAGTACAAATACATGTTTGGCGCACAGGCTCTAACCAATGTTAGGATATATTATTAACTTTATTAAACAACTAGCTGATCTCGCGAGGTTCGCTTCGCCTTAAAAAGTTTTCCCGTGGGAATTCCGGCATAAAAAGTAGCCTATATATGTTCTTTATCAGGGTCTAGACCATATGTACCAAATTTCATTCAAATCCGTTTAGTAGTTTTGGCGTGAAAGAGTAACAGACAGACAGACAGACACAGTTACTTTTGCATTTATAATATTAGTTAGGATGATTTTGCTGTCGGCGCCATAGGGAGTTTCTTGCCCTTACTGTTCTTCTATGTAGAATATATATTTCACAAAACCATCAGTTAAAAGTTGGATATAGCCTTTGGTTTCCACGCTGGGAATCATTATATCGTAGCGATATGTTCCTTTCGATGACTCTGTATATATTTTATATGTAGTTATGCGGTGATATATGCAATACAATATTAATTATAAACTCGCGTAAAAATACTAAACATATATGTATAATCATATTTTTTCATAAAGTGCAGGGATATTTAATAGATTTTAGAAAGCAGAAGGGAGGTTTACTTTGTCCCTGTGAAGTAAAGACTAGAAGAGCTGACGTAGATACTTAAGAGTAAAATGTAAGGTTGTATATTATAAACTATGAGAACTAAGTAACTAAATTTGCATCACACGGCCGTACCCAGTGTGGGTTTAATCGAACAATAAACAGTTAATTTAATATAGCAATGTTCATCTACTTAACTCCGGTTGTTTCTCGAAACTCTTACAAAGAGGCTTTATTTTCTAACACCTTATTGTTTCTGTTGCTAAAAGAACCATTAAAAGTCTCCCACATGCAAGGCCGCGCTACAATATTGTTTGTGCTTGAAATCTTATGTCTATGATAATCTTCTTTCGTCTCAATGGTTCTTAGATTCTGCTTCTTCTTATCATGTCGGTATTTAACAAAAGAGCTAGACGAGGGTTTGGTCAGTCAGATTTGTGTCAGTCGCTGACGGCCGGGTTTATAATTATAATATTACTAGCTGTTCCCGCGCGCTTCGCTTCGCCTTAAAAAGTTTTCCCGTGGGAATTCCGGGATAAAAAGTAGCCTATGTTCTTTCCCAGAGTCTAAACCATATGTATACCAAATTTCATTCAAATCCGTTCAGTAGTTTTGGCGTGAAAGAGTAACAGACAGACAGACAGACAGACAGACAGACACAGTTACTTTCGCATTTATAATATTAGTTAGGATTCGCATTGAGTGGGTCGTAATGAATGAACATACGAACTAAATATTTATTTAATGACACTCTACATATTAAATTGAAAACTTGACCTATACTTAAACTATTAGGGCTTTACCACAAAAACTTAGACAGTATCTAACAGATGTTTACCGCTGTCAAACGCCTACAAAATCTGTCAAATTTCGTTTTAAACACTAGTTAAACAGTGTTTAAAGTTTTTTGTGGTAGCACAGTTAGTCTTCGTAGGTGTTGTTTAGGTGTCACTGTCACAGTGAAACAATAGTGCTAATAAGACAAAGAACAATTCAATTTGTTACCATAAACACGTATGTCATTGTTAATGTTACGAAACTTGGGTCTAGGCAGCATTAAGTGCACTGATCATGAGGGGGTGGTGTTGGCATAAAGTGCACCTTCTTTTAATGTTATAGGCATGGAGTATGAAAAGAGCCTCTGCGGCCGTTACACGGGTTGGTTATCGACGTCGATAAGCTCGTTTAATGGGCGTTCCACCAATCATAGTGCCGTATTTACGGTGAATCATGATAATAATATAATGATGTTTATCTACGTTCACAAACCCGTGTAGCGGCAGCTGATAATAAGTCTATCAGCCCTCCAAGGCATATCGTTGACTTTTGGGACACCCTGTATATCGACAGTTCCTTACATAGGTACGGCGTATCCTGGGTTTTCCGCGACTGACAGCTAGTCTGATTGGTTAATCCTTTCACCACGGTGACAATCCCTACTCCTCTTGTGTTAGTCACCGACACTCTAAGAAGAATTATATAAGTGCCATGTAATGTTTAGGAAATAGTTTAAAGAAACTCCTATAACACTAACAATACGCCCTGAAATCACAAAACACGCCTACATTATACACATTACAAAATGACTCGATCAAAGATTTCGAAACACTACTTTCTAAACGTACTTATAAATTGATTGATACATATCGATCGAAATAGTCATCGATTCATAAATAAAATGTACACTCCTTGACCAAGTTATGCATGCGGTTGACTAACTGTAACGTTGATACCTATTGATACGAACGACAATGAAAGCATGTAGGTATATTATACTGCGATTCAAATAACTTGACCAAAAATCCCGAAACAAACCTATCAGCAGCAGTGCTTCAGACCAAATTAGTAAATGCTTCAGCTTTTCCATCGTTAACGTATCTTCCTAATACTAGGCTTTTATCCAAAAGAAAATTACGCTTATAAAATAGAAAAAATATCAAAAGAAAATTGGTCAAATTTCGTCGTTTTAACGGTAGTATAGTTACTGTGTCAGTTAGGCCCGGGTCTCCTATTTACTCCGTAGGCCGCGTCAAGTGTCACCGCCGTAGGCCGCGTCACGATGCTCACTATGTCTACGCGCCAACGTCGGCGTGTGAGGGAGACCGCATCAGTACATTTCTATAGTGAGCATCGTGACGCGGCCTACGGCGCGACGCTGGACGCGATCTACGGCGTAAATAGGAGACTCAGGCCTTACAGACGGTCTGGCAGGCCAACGAATATTTGAAACAAGAATTTCTCGCGAGTCACGATATCAAGCTATTGTGATATAATAATATAGTCATTGATTGAATTGTTGATTTGATCTAAATACCTACCTACTAACATCAATATGCCTTGTCAAGAAGTTTGATAATTCTAAAGTAGAGCTGTTATTTATTATGTGGTAATACGAGTATAGTGTTTGATAACGGATGGTTTATTTATACTTCAAAATAAGTTGCAAATCCATATTTAAGATATTATTTATACGTTTTTATATTTATACGCAGAATATTACAAAAAACGACTCTTGTGCTGTGTGAAGTACCGATTGAATGACAGCTCTCGTTCGTTTGTTTTTGTCAAGTTGAAGTAACCCTCCGGTAGTGGACTAGCGGTGACAACACAGTGGTCGAACCACTCTCGGCACTGCACATAGAACCGGTATAAAGGGCAGTATGTGGAGCGAGGGACCGCGGTATGCGGTACGTGACCCACTGTGCGGTAATCCACGTAACACCCTCGTGTGTAGACAGGTTCATATACTTACCTACTTACATTTAGTTAGCTATTGTTATTAGGCTTTTGCACGGAACGGCCGGTCAGTGGCGTTGACGGAATCAAAATGACTCCAATTGTACCTATGTGCGTAGCTACGTGAAAATTGATCAACATATTTGTGGCCATAAAACAGGTAATTTTATCAAAACTATTTTTATTTTGTACTTAGGTACCTCTATTTATATTCGATTATTGGCTAAAAAGTAGGCTTTATTAAGGTATATGTAGGTAGTTCCTGAATGTTTAGTGCCTCGATTTACATTTCATTTTTCTTGTTACTTATGGAGTTACTACATAAGGTAATGAATCTTGTTATATTTTCTCAAATTAATTACCTATCTCGCTCTACACATAATACATAACGATATGGTAATAAATGGTGTTAAGTTATGTTGGTATTATTAAGTTAAGAATATTCATAAGTATAAGTGAAAGTCAAACTGATTCCGGAAAAGGATATAATGTAAACTTAAGATATAGTTTAGTACATCTCATTTGATTGCATTTTTAAAACCATTAGATTTTTTGGACCTAAAGCTATTTCCATAACATTTGTGCATTCCTACTTGTCATAACATTTCCACAATATTCTTATACAATGCATTCACGTATAAATTTATTCTATTTTCAAATGGAATATGCATATTAGTTCTTAGTTACTAGATAATTAGTTCTTATCATTCAATGAAAAGAAAATTTACTCTATCTATTTATTTGGAACACATTCCTTAGTGGAAGTGTCTGCGCTTTCCCCGCGGCGGCGGCGGCTGGGAGCAGGAAACGAGGCTCACCACGTTTAACAACCTTCATGTTATACAACCGCCCCGTACTCTGTGCACTAAACTGTTTTACTGCAGGCTAGTAACAATTTCTTTGTGGATGTTAACTTAATTTCTTTTTAATTTAGTTCCGTTTGTCCGCATCTAGTAGCTATAATTTATACAATACAATACTATAAAATACAATATAACTTTATTGTTTTTTTTAATGTAATACTTATTATAATGTGTTTAATGTGATAAATAGGTACATAAATAGTACCAAATTGTTTAACTACACACTAATGTCGACAAATGACAACAAGTCAAACGTAGGAAAAGCAAACATAATAAACAGACATTACGCTTGTTTTAACAAGTGAAGCGTAAAATCCCAATGACGCTCAAACACTGGGAAATGGCTGTCAGTCTACGGGTACAAAACTTGCGACGGGCGGAACAAGTTTCGTACCCGCAGACCCATAGTCAATGTCTCTCTCACTACATTTAGAAACGTACTTTTACTGTTCTTATACAATTACAAATGTAAGCGTACACATAAACCCTCAAATTCATAGACCGTATTTTAAATATACAACATGATTAAAATTGACATAGAAACACACGAATTTCAACCTTTTGCGTCAGTCAAAAAGATGAAATTTGTATATCAAATCTTCAATTTTAAACCTATTGTGAAGTGTCAAAAAACTCTATGAATTTGAGGGCTAGAATCTAGCTACTTGAGTGAATTATACTCGT
Organism: Plutella xylostella; assembly: GCF_932276165.1. NCBI lineage: Eukaryota > Metazoa > Arthropoda > Insecta > Lepidoptera > Plutellidae > Plutella > Plutella xylostella. The sequence goes on along the minus strand of NC_063992.1, from coordinate 2,403,143 downwards.
TCCACAATGGCGATACGGCTCGCGACCTATCCCTTGAGTACAAATGTACGGTGACTCACGCTGACGCACTTCTGATTTCCCCTTCAGGGATTACAGTTGTGAATATGTGAAATGCAAAAAGGTTCCATTTGAGATAATCAGTTCAATAGAATAGAGTATGTTCATGTACATGTACATAAATACAACCTAACCTAAATAAAAAAAAAAAAAATAACTCCCATTTCACGCTCAAACGCATTCATCTTAACACCCTGTATGTATGTAAATTTTCATGCAAATTCCGCCTGATATGATAAGTATATAGGTAGATCACATTCATTAGGTTGATTAATGGTGTACTGCCTGTGACTATACCATACACATAAGTATTTTGCTAGCAAAATTATGATACTGAAGTAGAACGAGCTACGGCAATAAAACTACTTTCTAAAAAATATGTATTATAACTAGACTACCTACCTCTTAAAATGTTTGCTTTAATTAACAAATAACTCGTATGATATTTTAAATTATGGTTTGAATTACCCATATAGTATATATAACCGTTACTTCGTTGTTTGTTTAATACATAATAAAGCTTAATAGCTGACTTTATCAAAGTATGGTGATACGTATACGAATTATAATTATAATCTAAGAAGAAGAGCTTTAGGCTTTTGGCCAAGTAAGCTCTTGTCTACACTAACCTTTATTAAAATTACAACAACTTGGTCAATATTGTGGTTATGTTAAACTGCACACAACAATCTAAAAGATAACATCTTATTAACATTTGAACCAAATTGTATTCAAGATCATACCACAGATACTCATTCGAAACCAACGCTTACCGCGTCCCTTGCGTCATAATAGCACGCTATACTACACTAAACCAACCTTAACCATTCTCAACTAAACTTCAGCACAACTCATCTTCAAGCGAACAGTATTTCTATGCCTGCTTTATTTCTAAACATATAAAGCTTAGAATCGTTCAAAGCTCTCTTTGCCCCAGAAAGCAAATCAGAATACATAGATTCTACTTATGTACAAGTGTGCAGTTCCCACGGAAACCTATGTTTACCAAAATCTCCAAGGCCAATGTTACAAAAATTATTAAATTCAATAGTTGAATTATTTAATTTAATATTTATAAAAGTATTGTTGTGCGTGAGAAATGGAGCTTAGTAACTTATGTGTTTTTAACAATCCGAATAGATGTTATCATTTGGTAGGCTCAATTTCTTAATTTGCATCTTAGTTTACGCATGTAATTAAATATCTTAAGCTTAACAAAGTACGGTTTCATAAGTAACTTCACATTTGTGTACATTTCCAAACTAACTAAATGAAAAACATGATTACGAATATTTGATATGGTACAAAAGTGAGCTTAAATACTGATGGTGTTACCACACCAATCGATGCATGCTAGATCGATGGCATAAATACATTATGCTATGACAACAAAAATGTGTAGTGGTTAGTGACCCTGACTACTATGTCGAAGGTCCGGGTTTCTGATCTCTGGCTGGAGCAATTTTTTTTAAAGACATTTTGTATTCGGGACTTTGGTAATGTGTTTGCGTAGACATATCAGCGGTTCGATACTCATATTACAGGCTCTGCCTAGCTTGGGGTTGGATGGACGTGTACGAGATGTCCCCACATATTATTATGAACATTATTAAACTTCATTTTTCATGTCATATCCATCTAAGTATGTAAGTAATATCTTCTTCATTTATAAAGCAATAATGATCATGGTTAGAACAGCTTTATAGCAACTACTTCACACTATTAAGGAATTTGATTTAGCGGCCCATTACATGATTACATATAGGGCAAGACCTTGGTTCAACGTAATATCGCAGTAAAAACTCACTATATCTATAATGTCCTGGACAAGGAACCTCTGTTCGCGTTTAGAAAGGAGATATCAAGGCTGCAAGTACAAACATTCACTGGGTAATATAAAATTGACTAGGTACCATGTAAAAGGTATTGTTTTAATTCACACTATTTGTTTTAATAAATAAGTAGGTACTTATCCTATACCTAAGTTAAGAAACAAACTGTGAGATTAGTTACATTATTACTGACCATTCAGTTTAAGTATGATGAGTATTAATACAAATTATATTGATTCCTTCGCTCAGTTGGAAACCGCCAAATTAGTGGTTATTAAAAAAAACCGACTGCACGCTAAAAACATGAAAACAAGCCCCAGTGTTAATGGAAAGTATCGCAGGCGGGGACCAGCAGAGGGTTCACCATTTAGCTGAATGTTACTTAGATAGGTAGATAGGTACCTTGTGTGGCGGTCAAGTTCGTCCCCGCCTGCGATACTTTCCATTAACACTGGGGCTTGTTTTCATGTTTTTAGCGTGCAGTCGGGTTTTTTGTTTGTTTATAATTACATTTTTTTATTTGTAACTTTTTAGTTGTTTTTATTTTATGACATTTTACGAGTATGTCAGTAGTCCGGTTCTAGCTTATGAATATTTTTTAATTCAATAATTTTGGTGTTGTAATTTAAATACCTACAATATGCATATTTTTGTAATGTGCTAATCAAGCCCTTTCATTTGATACCTATCACGGCATAGTTGGAAAAATATTATTTTTTCGATCATCACTTTATGTCCTCTAGAGCGCGATTTATACATTTTAATGTAACATCACATAGCCTATAACCATCGCAATTAATACGCTTCTAACGATACCTCATACATCAAAATCTATCAAGCCGTTTAAGCTACAGGAGGGAACAAAGAAACAGACAAACATACATACAAACATACAATCAAAAAACATTACCCTCCTCCTTCGGCAGTCGGGTAAAAATACGGTATGGTAGGTATTTAATAAATGTTCAGTGTGACTCATATAGTCATATCCCATAAAGATAATACTCTAAAAGCTATACAAAGCGCAGGGACGTCTACGATTCGCTCTCCGTCTCGGCATCGGACGGAAACGGATACTTTGGTAGTGTCGGTACCCAATAAATATTCAATAAATATCAACTGTAGTTATTGAATGGTACAGATATGCAATCGTTATATATTTATTGGAGCTATTTGTCACGGACATAGACAGACGGACAGACACATCCGTGATATAATTCGAGTATAATACCAGCAATGAGACGACTGGTCACGCCACGCAATCTAAAGCGATGTACACATTAAACAATATATGCGCTAAGCTTGCTATGTGTATATATACTAATTTTATCGTGTTTTTTTTATTTGCTTTGTTAGAGGTTTTCCATGAATATTCCTGAACGTAAAGCCTTTATATGTGTTGTTCAAATCAAATATTAGTTTATCTTTATATTGTAAACCAGCCCTTACAGTATCGTGCTACGGTAATTCGCTCTTCAGATTACATAATGATTACTAAGTATTATTAATTAATTACCTATACTAAGACATGGTTAATTTTTAAGTTAAAATGTTCGATACTATTGAGACTTGTGTGAAATTTATAATGATGAGACTGCTTTGAGATTCACTCTTTCATTTTGAGTGTGATTTTATTATCCTAGCATTATGGAGGTCTGGCTACAAAACTAGCAAATAACAGCCATATCAAGAAACTGTATTATAAGTAATGTATCGACTAGTTCAGCAATCTCACCATGTCGCACTTAAATCTGTTGGTTTCAGCGTACGGTACTGTGTATAATATGTAATAATTTATATTTATTAAATAAACAAAGTAAAAAAAAAAAGTATAATCGCACAGTACAATCAGTATGTCTTTAAGCTTTTATGATCGTAACCATTGCCAAATATATTGTATGAAAGGTAAATGACCTGAATAAAACAAACGTGACAGGCCAATTACACATACTCTCATATACTTAAACAATGGAAGTGCACCCAAAAGAAAGCTAGGTATTATACTGAAACAATGACAAATTTCACCCAATTTTGGACAAATTACTGTCTGTTTTGTGCCTCGCTCGTTTAGATCTGCTACATCATAGTACACTTACGGTCAATGAAAAAGTTCCTTTGAGAAAATCACTGAATTACTTCTTAACGGATAAAACTAACTTAATGCCACCTTCTGCAATATTTAAGTACATTTTACGGTACATCACAGTATAAACAACTAAAAACGTAAATATATTGTACAAGTTTCTTATAAAATGTTTAAAAAACGTAGGGCCATTTGGTGTCTATATTTTGTAAGTGGAACTGTTTCTTTGCACGTGAGTGTACTCGTAGTTAAGCAAAATGACTTATTCTGTCGAATTTAATACATATTTAGTTACATATTAATATAGCAGCATAGTTGTCCTATTATTATATCAATTTGTAGATTCAAAACAAATACAAGGTACATCGCTTATTTATCTGCTATATCCTCCTACTACTGTTTAAAAATAACTTTAGAGACTGAAAGAACGATATATTCTTTTCCCCTACTCCAAAAAGTCTGGGACTGGAACGGCTCCTAAATTCCTTTCTGTGGTTCATTCAGCCATCGCTGCGATTATAAATCGCAACATGCTTTAAATCTCTATAATTATTATTATTACATATATCTATAATGAAATGTAGAGTTGTTTAGCTCCAGTGAGATACAACTTTCTCTACACTTGACCTCATGCACTCGTCTCAACACAACCTGTCTTATGAGTCTTATGACGTTTTATTAGGAAATTAATAACAAACTTTACGATATACTTAGGATTCCACGGATGTTAAGGTCCCTCGCCCCGAGCATTCCTGACCCTGTAGCACGGGGCGATATTAAGACGTGACAAAAGTTCTCCGTCGCGCTCGCTCTTGAGTCTGCGCGATGTGAGTGAGCGCGATGCAAAACTCTTGTCACGTCTGAAATGCCCGCCGTACTAGCCCTTCTGTTATGCATCGAGAATATCGAGATGTTATAGATTCTTCTTCTTTTTATCCATTTTCAGCCTCGAGCATAGAATAACGCGGACTCCATGGCCTCGAGGGTATAGGCAATAGGCAACCACGGTATATAATAGAAATCTATAGCATTTATTTCGATTCTGGACTATTTTGAATCATTTACCTTCGCGACTTAATTTTAAGTTCCCATCGCAACGCATTTTCTTTCTCTATAACATGGTCTCCATACCAAAACTTTAGGTATGCGCTACGAGTCTTGTTTTAAGAGCTTTCCGCCTCTTTGTTTTAGTCGAATGTAAAAAAAAACATAATATCTTGTTGATAAACCAATAGTGGAAACTAACTACTTACTTTACGGTTGTAAACTAACAGTCAATTCAATGAGAGGGAGAGTACTGAGAGTAGTAGGTACAAAATTATGTGTAAAGTTTTAATAATGGCATTTATTGTAGGTAAATGAATCCATTGATTTCTATCTAGAAAATTCAAGGCATTTGATGGTGAGTATTTAGTTTCTATTAGAACAGTATGGTATTTTTATGGCATAAATGTCCACTGTTGATCAAAGCCAATGATAGAGAAAGCTAGAGAAAATGAAGTACATAATGCTACTTACTATATGTGATTCCTGGAAGGGTAAAGGGCATGTTAAGTAATATTATGGTATTTTTACTTTCGCCTGCGATACTTTCCATTAACATTGGGGCTTGTTTTCATATTTTTAGCGTGCAGTCGGGTTTTTTGTTTGTTTATAATTATATATTTTTTATTTATCATTTCTTATTGAAGTATGTGGGAATTAGAGACACTTATTTGAATATTTTAGATTTTTATGCTCTCGTTATTTTTTTGATATTTTTAGAGATCTGGTCTATTTGTACAGCGTGAAGTCACGCGATACATTACGCGAAATTTATTTTTGAAATCATGCATAATTACACTATAAAAGATGTGTATGTGGTACTTTACTATGGTTTCCGGTCTGTTTGATACACTAGCAGTGATAAAAGCATTGTTAACTATTGTAATTTTCGAAAAGAAAGAAAATAAATACTGAAACTATGACCTTGAGGAGCGTCTTGAAGCATAAAATCGGAATCTTTCGCTATTTTATTTTTATCAATGAAACATTTACTAGGAAGACAATATCTCGAAATGGTTTTGGAATCAGCAACATTTAATTTTACTTAACATACCGTATTTCCTTCACCCGCTTTTATGTTTACATTATTGAAAGACATTGCGATTTGTCATAGTATACCTTGATTGGATGATTGGATTCTATTTTTATTTGTTACGGAACAAAAAATTGATGAATTCATACTTAATAAAAGTACAATACTTAGGGCTCATTAGAGAAACTTGTTTGTTATCATCACCCTCGAATCGGCAGCAAAAATTTATACAGGGTGTTGCGAAAAGGGTATGCTAAACCGAAAGGGGGTAACTCAGGGGGTTATCCTGAACCACTTTTGTTCTACGAGTTTTGAAAATTCACGAAAAAAATAATTCTTTTTCCATAAAAACATTGTAGGTCACGTGACTTTTTACTATGGTGAACTCGTAGAACAAAAGTTTTTCAGAATGTCCCCCTGAGTCACCCCCTTTCGGCTTAGTATATCCTTTTTGCAACAACATTTAGATAGATAGGTATATTTTTGTTGTCTTTTTAATGAACATAAAACAACGGCGTGTTTTTGGCAGCTGCTCTCATACATTGGGCACCTATTGTGTGTTACTTGGTTACTCCACACGAGGCATTGTTTCACAAGTGTTAATTGTCTGCCTTCAGTCCATGCATGCATGTTGTATGTGATTGTATTACAGGTACCATTTACCTAAGCAAGTATTTGTATAGATTCGAATATCAATGATACTTGTAAAAACCCAACAGAATGGTAAAGCAGTGGTACTCTGGAACGCTCTTTCCGAGGAAATACGACGTGCACCTTCTGTTGACTCATTCAAAGATAGGGTCAGGATACACTATTTGAATTCACTGAACAGTTGATTATAAATATAAGTAGTTAATATTTATTTATGTATTTATGTAAACAAGTTTATGTAATATATAATATGTAAGTTTACTATAGGTACCTATAGTTTTTATATTGTGTTGTTTTATTTATTTATATAGTCTACAGTATGTACTGTTTACTGGTACCTTGCACCTCTATTCCCATTAATTATGTTAAAATTGTCTCTTCCATCCAAAGGTTGTCTGGTAGAGATTGCTTTAAGCAATAAGACCGCCTTTTTTGTACTATTTTATGTATAAGTTGTGTTCTATTCTATTCTAAAGTTGCAGTGAATATTTAGGTAATCCAGTTAGTAAGTCCGTAGAAAACTTGGCAACATCAAGTCACTACCCCCAAGCTGTCTGTTCAGTTAAATTAAAATAGATAATACCTAAATGTTAGGTCAAATACATTAAATGTTCATTGTTCACCCGTGTTCAATCTATAATTATGGGACGAAGGTTACACTTAAAAGCTACTGCATGAAGTATTTAAATTTGCATTGTTTCTGCACGAATAGGAATTGGAATTATTCATGTTTTTTTAATGCAAAACTACATATTATATGCCTAATTCCTAAATTGTTACAGTGCACCGAGCACTGGATTCGATACTATTTTCGAATTTACACGAAGGGTCACTTTTACCAAACGCTAAACGTATTTAAATCAAATTTTAAATACATTTTGTACTAACTGACAGACATATGACAAGCTACTAAATACGTTTACCGTTTGGTGAAATTTCACCAAAAATATGGAAAAAACAAATGTCACTTTTGGAACTAACTTTGCCTTACATTTTTACAGTGACAGTTGACGATACGCAACGTTAACGGGGGTTCGAAACTTGTGCTCGCGGCTCAGATCTTCTTCTTTCTCCTGCCCTCTTCCCAGTTCAGCTGGGGTCGGGCCTCCTCGTACTTCGGCGCCAGGATATTCTATCCCGGGTTGTCGATGTGGTCAGGTTTTGGGCTTTCATCTCCTTCTCGATATTGGACCACCATGTTGCTGGTGGTCGTCCTCTCCCTTTCGATTGACTTGGGATGTGCATGGCTTTCTTTACCGCGCAGTCATCTTCTCGCCTCATAACATGCCCAAACCATCTCAGTCGGGTTTCCTTTAACTTCTCTGCGATTGGTGCGACTTTGAATGAACCTTTGATGTGCTCATTTCGCATTTTATCAAGGCGAGTGACACCACCAGCCCAGCGCAGCAACAGATAAGGACAAAAATCATATCAATAAATATAAGCTCAATACGTCTATCATATTAATTAAGTTTTTCTGTTAGTTAGCTCACACTTTTCCTTAAATTAAGTATTTTAGATTTAATTTTTCTAATAACTTCTTAGTAGGTAAAATGCTTTAGAAAGTTTTCAAACTTTTTATTCCGAGTTATCGATAGATCTAGTGTTGTAACATGTAATTGACGCATCGATAGACACGGAAGCGTGTATCTTGACTCTTGAATCGTTATTTTACCATACAATAGAATGTGTTATTATCTCATACGTTGCCAGATACAAGTATGGGACTTATATGGGTTTTTGTATGAGGTTTTTGGGACACGTTACCTTATGGTTACATGGGTTTGTGTCATTGTTTTTTCAAAGAGATGGAGTAGATTAGAGGTGCAATAAAGTTAATATTTATGTAGTATATAAATAGATGCTTAGCATTAAGTTTGATTATTATAACTTTATAGTACTAAGTGAGAATATTTTTTTACATTACATATGTTTATCAAGGGACGTTAAACTCAAACAACTCTTTTTTAAAAAGTGTTAAGTAGAAGTTTAACATTTCTACAAAAAACTGCGTCCAGTGTCATGTTGAAATCGTTCTTACAAGGCAAGAGCACGATACGATAAAACATGACCCTTTGAAGTTAAATTTATCTCAATGCAGTCTAAACACGCATCCCAAAGTTACAACCGTTTGATTTCGAAATAAAAGCCTTCATTCATTAATAACAATTTCTTTCGATGCTGTGTTGCGATATCGCAATGGCTGTCGACCGGTTCCTAACTGATCAAAGTGATCAGGCTCTGTGATCGATGCCGATATCAGATAGGAGTGATGATAAATGTGTCTTGGACGGTGCAACTGAATTCACGAATATTCGAGGGTTAAGAAATTGTATAAGTGAGCAGGTGTGTAAGTGTGTGTGTATGGCAGTTTGTGTGTATGCGAGCCACAGTGGAGAGTTAATATACACACATGTGCTAGCCAAAATATTACACGTATGTAATGTTAATAAATGTTGTAGATATACTTAATACAGTTTGAAAAATATTTGGCCAACATTTAATATACGAGAACATAGTACCAGTCTTCTTTCCGGGAAAAGCATTCAATATCAGTTCATTTGGATACGTCTTCAAGATCAGTCAGGATGAGTATGGAGGGTTACTCTATAATAACGAAATATGAACGAACGAGAGCAGAGCTGTCGTGCAATCGGCACGTCTAATACAACAAAGTAGAGTCGTGGTGGCGCTCCGAAACTTCGTCTTATATCATCATAATATAGAGTGACCCCACTAAGCGGTCGTGCACAGTCGTCTGCGCGGGCGCAGTCATTTGCGCCGATTATCACCAGCCGACGGATTTGTGGCTCCAACTGTGAACCGCGAACTTTACTGTGTGATTGCAATGATTTGAACACGGTGATAGATAACGTAACGTATATCACGTTACTGTAGATGTACAGAGAAGATGCAAGGATCTTGCTTGCATTTCTCTCTTAAAAACACAAAAATACAAGGCAACAGCAAAGGTGGTATACGAAGCCGAAAGGTGGTGTTCTGACTCAGAGGGTCAATATGAACATTAACAACTTTTGTTGCGTCCTGTACAAAACCAACCACAATCCATAAAAAATACCTGTATAGATTATACTACTTTATGTATCTACGTATTGTCCTTAACAACGCATGATCATTAAGCAAGATTATTCTTTCTTCTTACTGTGTATATAACTATTCAGTTGGTCTTCTACTGAACAATCGATTTGATGTTAAATCACGACAAAACGATTTTATTTGATTGATTTATCGTCGAGTTATTCACATCACGACTGTGGGTATTTCAGCAGTAGGTATTTAAGTTCTTTTAGTTTACATTTCAATGTAATGAAATAGGTTAAAATTACATCATGTATGTCTACCTAAGTTTACAATTTAATCAGTCTACTTAATTGATAACTATTAAACACAAGCATCCTTCAAATTAAGACCTTTTATTATGAAATTTAGAATGTGAATTCAACTTTTGAATTCTACAGTGGAAAGCCAAGGAGAAGCAACTACTATTTAAAGTATCACTACAATTTGGTACTCCAATTGACCAGAATAATATCAATTTCGAAAGGACGGACTCATCTGAATCGATTATCGAATTATAAGAATCGATTCTTTCAACATTCCCGGGACATTATGAAGATATTACAATTCGAAGGTCATTTTGTAACAATCATACTACCTCTGCACTAGCGAGCATTGAAATAGTTCCACTTACATTTTACCGACACCAAATTAATGATGATCTAATTTATTAGATCTTAATAATATTTTATCACGATTCTTCATACAGTATAAATATTCAGCGCATGTGGTGGTGGGTAAAAATAGTTATCAGCGGTAAAACAAATAGGAATTATAGAATTTTCCGTCTCAGGGGGGTCATTCTATATACGAAAAACGAAAAACAAAGTTTCGGAGCTGCATGACAGCTCTGTTATGGTTTTCCGTCAGTATAGATTAACCCTCCAGATCCGTCTATTACTCAATGATGACCGAAGCACTTAACATGCTCTTCACACTGTAGAAAGTGCTTTCTTCGACACACATGTGTTAATGAAAAAACATCTTTGCTGACACGCTTTTAAGGACTATCTGGAGTAACATTAAAATGATTCAGACTAGGAGTAATGAAACTAATAGCTTAATCGAGCGTAAATAGTCTCAATTACATTCGTCTAGGACTCATTGTCTAATGTTTGTAGCATTTCATAGCTTGTCTGTAAGTGTATATGAAGTCTTTGTACAGGAAAATTTACCTTATGGTTAGTTGGATTGGAGTGATTTGGAAATAGAATGAAATAGTCAGTTGACCACTGGTGGTCGTTCACTCTTAACTCTGAACCCGGTTACATGACGCCGTGTGATAATGAAAGTTAGTGCTAAACTAGTTTATTTTACTACTAGCTGTTCCCGCTAGCTTCGCTTCGCCTTTAAAAGTTTCCCCGTGGGAATTTCGAGATAAAAAGTAGCCTATGTTCTTTCTCAGGGTCTAGCTAGACCATATGTATATTAAATTTCATTCAAATCCGTTCTCTAGTTTTGGCGTGAAAGAGTAACAGACAGACAGACACAGTCACTTTCGCATTTATAATATTAGTTAGGATAGTTATGATAGCATGTTTAAGTATCTGTATAATGACTAGCTGTTTCCGTAAGATTCGATTTACTTTAGTAAAATTATTCAAGTTATTTAAAAAAGGTACGTCGTACGTCGTGTACGTCATTAGTTCATTACTTAAAATCAAAAGTAGGTAGGTATGTTGGTACAAGTAAATTATTTTATGTCAGACAAATCTTAATCACTTGGTTGAATGAGTGCGTTAAGCTCATCTGTAGCAAAATGACCGTAATAAAATGACGGCATATTTAAAAGAGCAACATGAAAGTCAACTGGTTCACGTTTCAGTACTTAATTTTAACCTTTACAAATGAAATCAGACTGTTAAGTATAGTTGAACTTAATAATGCAGAACATAATATTGACATAATACACCGACGGGCAATGAAAAGGTTCCACTGAGAAAAGCACGAAATTACTTATAAACGGAAAAGGCTAGCTTAACGAAGTCTTCTGCAACATTCAAGTACATTTCACAGATCATCAGGATATTACCAAATAAAAAAGGTAATATTTTGTTCCAATTTTAAATGAAATCTTTGAAAAAATGAGGGCTGTTTGGTGTCGGAATTTTGTGAGTGGAACTTTTTCATTGCCCGGGAGTGTATATATATTTAGGAACCTATATACCTAAATAGCAATATTAATAGTTTCTTGTGATTTTTTTAAACTAAAATTCTTATTTCCTATTTCATATACCGTAGGTACTTTGTGTTAATCCTGTGAAAAAAATAAAGCAGCTAAATGTTACTGTTGCAATGTTGCCTTGTGCAGCACGAGCCAAATATGTAAGATATCAAACTACATAGTTAATAGTTTTTATTAATTTTTCTACATTTCTGCTCGAGTCTGGAATATACTTGGCCTGGTTATTATTTAGTTTAAAAAAAAAATTAAAAATGGTACGGCTAACAGCATAAATATAATATTATTGTGGGGACCAATTCATAGAATTAGCCAGTCATAATAGTCGTAATAGTCAATATATCGTAGGATGATTTGGTAAATAAATCGAATACTCGACAAAATACTTGGGATATTGCTAAAACAGTATAAAGTACAAAGTACAGTTATTTGGTCACTTGGGGTCTCCTTTCATACACCTTCATTGGGAATTTCGTAAAAAAAAAATTATTACCTCTAGGGGAGGCATTTTGTGAGCACATACTCTGCTAAATCTTAGTTAACAAAAAGGCCAACTAGTTCTTGCATTACATTACCAAACAGTACATGGAGCTTTTATAGATCAATTTCGTTGGGTCGTTAACGAATATTGTCGCAATATGGTATTTCGATCGAGAGCCTGACCATTGAAACTGGCTCAATAGTAAACCCCCCGGGCAATGGGTCAAAATTACACAAACTTGAACTGCATAGTTTTTCTAATCGATAAAGTTTGTTCGTTACTGCCCAGGGGGGTCACTCTATGTTCATGACGAAAAACGAAGATTCGGGGATTCGGCTCTGTCTCTTACTTTGACCCTATTCTATTCTATTCTCTATGGGGGTGGAGGTACCTGCACCTGGCTCTCTCGAGTGGAACCTTTGTGCATTTCCCCAAGGTCTAAACTGCCTTCCTTAGCTTGGACCATTTCCCACCACGCTGGTCCACTGCGGATTGGTGGGTTCACATATCTAGATATGCAGGCTTCCCCACCATGTTTTCCTTTACCGTAAGAGGTATGGTATACATTGTACTTAAGTTAAAAGAATTGGTACATGTCAGCGCCGGGATTCGAACCCGCATCTCTGACGTGAGAAGCGGGCGCTTACCCGAGTGAGCTGCAACCGCTCCGACCCTAGTAGACCCTAAACCAGTGTTAAAAATGTTATTTAAAATTCTGCGTTGCTTAACAGAGGATTTAGCATCGATCAATCAAAGTATAATTACTGTTCTCAAGAGTAGTTCACTGTCAGTGAGACATTAACTAAGAATGCTGGTGACAATTTCCTCGTTATTTTAAATTTTTCTGTTTATGTTTTTACTTCTGGGTTTGCCATATATGTAGATATTTATATAAATTCCATAAGTTTGCTTCTGTATACTAAAAACATTTACAGATAAACTACATGTATTGCAACTAGTACATACCTACAAAACCATATTACTTATACTGCTAATGCTATGCAGTTTAAGCTACCACATCATAGCTTTTATTGCTCCACGTAGTTATTGATATTTAGATTTTTCATTTTATTAATATATGAAATAGGTCTAACTTAAACGTCATAATCCTAGTTTTATTCAAGTTTTTTCATGGCCACCGAACATAAATTAGGCCTAATTTTATGTTCTAAGGAAACATAAATTATAGGCTATTCATTAAAACATCTAATTAATAATTAGGTCACATTTTTTTATCACGGAAGCCATTTTATTACATAATACATACTACTACTTGTACTACGAGTAATTTTGTGTGAAAATATGAACAGCGCCCCTGGCGGTCGATAGCAGAACTAAAATTTCCCTACAAAATTCATCGAGTAATTTCACGTCACGTTCACGATGAAAATTCATGCTAAGGGGCCAGATGCCGTTTCTCCATACATTTATGAAAATCCATTTTGCCCGATACCGATAGGTGGACGTTTACCTTTAAAGTTATCGTCATGGAAGTTTTTTTCAAGTGTGAATGGAAGTTTGAAACAATTTCAATCAAAAATAAAAATCAACATAGGTAGGTTGCGTGTTTCAATAAAAAAACTTGCTACTTATACTAGTAATAATTTATCATTATGATCTATTTTGGTTGTGAAACACACTGGTGACATTTCGTTAACAATGCCTCATTTATTAATCTTAATCTCAGTTATTCAAGGCCACTTTTTACCGTTCTATATTTTCTTAAATTGCATCCGTTGGTACACAGGATTACTATTATTAAACAAGTAACAATACACACAATACCATGTCGGTATCAGTTATTAAAGTAGTCATTTTCGAAGTAGTCGGGTTCGATTTCCAGCCGGGGCAGATATTTGTTTAAACACAGATATTTGTTCTCGGGTCTTGGATGTGCCCGTAAAATGGCAATAGGCCCGCCCCCTATTACATTGGGACTAACATAAACACTGGCGAAAAGTGGGTGCAGCAATGCACCTCTGCCTACCCCGCAAGGGAGTACATTGGTACAAGGTGTTTATATTTATATCAAGTCATGTTATTTTTTAAAACTTCGATATGATATTCGCCCTAAAAGTAATGTAGTAACTATAATGTGTAACACAGGTAACATAAACACAAGTCATACTTAGAGCAAGTGTAACATTGCCCAACCCGCAACTAGAAAGTGGCAGTCGTGTTATAAATATAAAGTACACATTAGCATACCAGGCCTTATTTACAACTAGCTAATATATATTATTTTTTATCTATTTACTGGTCCTTATTTATAGTGTAGGTACATAAATAAAGATTTACGATAGTAAATGATTATGATTGCGTGTGAATGTCAATGTCATTCTCATGATTAGCGAATTTTAATTTCGGAATTTATTAGTAGAATCTACTTCTGATCTTAATGCATAATTTTAATATAATTATACAAATTAATTGATTGATGAAGACGGTTTCCTGTTTTGTAAAATTATATCTTACTTTAACTATGACGAAGATTATTGATTTTCACTTATTCTAGAAACTATATTGTAGATAGAAAAAAAATACATAATACTTACATACCTATAAGCACAAACTTATTTTTAAATAAAATTAGGTCAGTGTGTAGTAGTTCATACCAGTTTTTGAAGTTGTCGAGGTTTAAATGCCAATTTGTCATGTTAGGAAATTTTAATTGCTTTCAATTTGTATCAAAGTACTCAACATCACATTTGGTAAAAATACCACATGTCCAATAAAACTTGACTAATTTATTAGAGTAATTAATTTTGTACAAACCAGTGATACATTATTATGGCTTCTCATAAAATGCTACTAGTAAATATTAAAAAAATGTAGAACTTACAAACGCGTTGATGTCTTTTGTATGGAAGAGTATGCTAACATTTTATTAATACATATAACCACGACGTGCCTACGAGTTTCGCTTCACAGTTAAGGTTTCCCTCGGATATTTTGGGATATTAAGAGTATGTTGTATAGATTTATAGTTCCAGCCTCTGAAGTATACAGGGTGTTGCATAATTGGTGTACTAAGCCAAAGGGAGGTAAGCAGGACATATAAACAAACATAACACATTCATCACATCACACATCTCTTATTCCTGTATAAATTCATAATGAATTTTTCTAACATTATTTTTTTATTATGGTATCCCACATATCATCGCCTCAGTTGACTCTAAAATGTAGTTTTTAGCGATGAAGCTGGTTGTTGAGGTGCAAGAATAATAGAACATGGTCTTTTGGTGGTTTTATTTACAATGAATGAGATGATGGTGTAAAAGTATCTAGCAAAATCACAATGACATAAATACTATAAACAATAAAAGGTTTTAAATTCAAGCTATGTACATGGCCTCATAATAAGGCGTCGTGGCGTCGTCAACAGTAGTTAAAACAACACAAGAATATCTTATATCAATACACGATAAAAATCTAACATAGTTAATCCAAAAAGAGCTAACTGGAATCTTCAGGAGTCTGGTCTTTAAATTGCAATCATTTCAGTTACTGAAAATAAATAGGAACTATAAAGCAAATACACGTATATAATGTGCATATGATTATCTAAATTGCGCTTTCTTAGCTATGGAAGCGAAATTTTTCTTGCAATTTTAGTTCCGCAGCGTAATCTTGCACGATTACGTTACTCCGTAAACATAATGAGACAAAACACTTTCATTTCGCTTTCACAGTTACACTTAATTTCTCAAAAACACAGTTTTAATTGCTGTTTTTGGGTAAATAATACTCGTATATGCAAATGTCTACTGAATGACGCATTCTAACAATTTCTCTCTTTATCTTGACATGATCATGAGCATTGTTCAAAAGTGACCATAACTTTAAATTTCTATGTAAATTGAACGGAACTATGTAACTTTGTGTAATTATTTAGTAGAATAAATTTTACACAAAAAATACTAACTCACAACTTATGTACCTCTACATTATCAGTAGTCAGTTTTTTTGATTGACGAGTATGTGGAACACATTCTTATGTTTATTTTCCTCCTTCGTGCGAGCTATACTTGCAAACAAGCTATGTTTTGAAAGTTGTTTCAGTAGTTTTGGCGTATTTACAAATAATCAAATCTTTTCACATCGATATAGTGTCAATTCACACGTACCACAACCACACTACGTCGCAGCGACATAATGTGGTCAAGCTGTGGTTACGTGTGAATAGTGTCGCAGCGGCTTTTTGAAGTTGCGTTGTTGTAGCGACAAAACGTCGAAACCACGTGGTCGTGTGCAGTTAATAGGGAGAGCAGGTGGCCTCGGTGCCGCCGCCGCGTGGCGGCGTTGCCGACGCGATGTGGTTGCGATATGGTTCCGATGTGGTCGTATTACACAGGTGGTCAATAACAACGGCAAAATGTGGCACGTGTGAATTGGATTATTCATTTTCAATACAAAATATACGCCCGACCACACGGCATCGTTGTGGTGTGGTTGTGGCTGTGGTGTAGTTGTGGTACGTCTGAATTGACCCGTAGACGTTTTAGTAAAAAAAACTAAATCATCACCCCGCATTCTCACAGCAGCATTTAGCATTCAACCTGCGCCTGCTTACCGCAAACCTCAATTCCCAGACAATAAGTCCATTTAAGGCTTCGTCAAACATGGTCACCCTACACAGGTTATGTCACCGCGAACGAGACGGCTGGTATTTGGGCCACGTTTTGAAACTAGAAGACAGTACTACACTTATTGCGTGCTAGAATGACGTGGAGCTTTTTAATTGTTGCGATTGGCAGTGCTCCAGGGCCTCAAGTCTGCTAATGAATGTCGGCTCAATGCTGTGTCGTCTGAATGGTTTTCCGACTTTAGGTATCTGTTTTCTCTTGGTTAGTGAGTCCCAGTAGTGCAACATGAAACACTAAACACTTGTTACTGTTTATTAAAGTTAGTTCTTTAAAAAAGATGCAATAAATGTTTCCTAAAACGCAGATAATGAATACCTACAGTGCGAAACCCATGCTGCCGACACACAACTGTGCCGCCATTCTTTAGCAGACTTGGGGCCCAGTATTGTGAGAGGCTTACCCACTTGATAATGTAGAGCAGTTTGTATTCCATGTGCTTGGGAGGTCTCATGTGTAATTATGGCATTTGTCACGAGTAAAAGGTTTCTATCGCGAAGTCAAAATTAAATAACGTTTCCGAAGTAATTAAACTAGTGTGAAATTCAATACTATTTGAATCGGAAAATCGTTGTCAAAACAAGTTCGCGATAGGAAGCCAGGTATCACACGTGATAAAAATAGCATAATATAGAGATGATTTTCATTTGTTAAAATCCGATTCCTGATTAAGAATCTTGCTACTTTAACAAAATAAGATATACTTAGGCACGGTTGAGGATAATTGTAGGACTTGGTCAAAATAATTTGATTCTGTAAGTAGGTACTTAGTTACCCAGTATGTGTGTTTTGAAAAGATTTCTTAATTTGCAAATGCTTGAGCGTTATTTTAATGTGTAGTTGCGCGTTGAGATTTAATTACACGATAACTTGTCGGTAAGTAGGTCGAGTGACACTACCCTATTATTTGACTTTAAGATGGCTAGAAATATATTATTATAACCACTTATAATTTGGTCTTTTAGGGTCACTTTTACCAAACGCTAAATGTATTTAAAATTGTATTTAAGTCAAATTTTAAATACATTTTGTACCAACTGACACACGTTTGACAGGCTACTATATACGTTTAGCGTTTGGTGAAATTCACCTTAGTGTTCAAAAGTTTTTTGCCATAATCCTAGTACACTCATGACTTCAACAAAAACATATCTATATTTAAAGTTTTAACAAATATCTAACCGAATATAAATTTATAATATTAGCCATAAGCTTATTAACAGTTAACTAAAGTCGGGATGACGTAGAGTTCAATGTTGGTGTTATTATATAAAGATGAATGACAGGTTATTGACCTGACCTCCTGAAGATGAGTTTGTAGACCACAGAGTAACCTTGACAGTTCACAGATTGAATTAAGACGCCGATTTTTGACAGCATGAATGAAACGAAAGTAAAAGTCGACAAAGACAGTATGTAAAATGCGCATGCTTTGAATTTTGATAGTTTGGTGGCTGTTCCCTTTTATGTTACGTGTATTTAAGATATTCATGATGTTTGTAGTTAGTATGAAAACATGGGATCGCTTTTATGTATCACCTAACTATTCCTAACAACATTCATTCAATGTTATCACCTTAAGTAAGCCACGTTTTAGCTGTAATTAGTTGTAATTTATTTAATTATCGTTAAATGTTTTAGATAGATATTTTCATTATTATCGTACTAAGCTTTTACCAAAATTATATGCCTGTGTTTTTAATTAAATTAGCTAGTAGGTACTGTGGGTAAACTTTGACTTAAACTAATGACCTTACAATAAAGTTCAAGATCGTATGTCACGCCGCGCAGCGTGTAATGCAACAAGCTTCATTATCTGTGTAATTACCTCCAAGGATAATGGACCTTAGTGACGTCGTATCAATCATTGTTTAAATGTCATTCATTTGTTTTGAGTGACGGCCATAGTTCGGTGTATAAAAATTACGAGAACAATTTACTTATTTAGATAATTAATGGTGGTTAGTTTTTTTAAATTATTCATGCTTAAAATTCTACACACATGTTTACGACTAAAAACACTGTAACTGTCATGTAAATTATGAATTTGACTAACTAAAGTCACGAGTTAAATCTTAGGTCATTTTTGAATGTATCCAAAATGATTATGAATCCTACATCGTTTTAACCCAGTGACTTAAGGGCGAAAACCAACGAAAAATTTGAAGTGCCGAAGAACGCCGTGCGGCCACTTTGTATTCTAGCATAGCTAAATATTAAGCTTCTCGTCACAGAAGTACTTAAGTACTTATGTTCCTAGATTATAAGTCACCAAGCTCTAGAAGCTTACAAAGCCGCCTGTGCCGACGTAGCTTTACGGAGCAACATCATTGCCCTCTTCCACTCACATACTCTAACAAACCATCTCTCTCTCCCGCAGATATGTTGTCTCGTTCTGACCCTGGAGCTGGTGTCTGCAGCTCGGCCGCGGCCGCGCCTGCAGCCAGTTGAGGACGCCTACGAGTACCAGCCTGAAGCCTCCGACAGAGCCGCTGGAGACCAGGTAATGTGGCTTGAGGCTTTAGAACATTCATTACAAACAATCCGTGTCCGGGTTAGTCTCGTTGTAGATAAACGTCACTATATTGCAATTCGCGAGGCGGATGGGAAGCAAGTGGAAAAAAGGCTAGAGTTACTTTTGTATTTTTTTTTCTTTTAATTGGAATGGACAACATAAAGAAGTCTACTGACTTCTTTAATAGTTTAACTAACCTAACCTAACAAAGTTTTAAAACTAAAAGTTCGTGAGATATTGAAAGGTAGGTAAACCTCGCGCCGTATCTGTGACATAATTTCGCCAAGTTATGGAATATAAAATGCCCAACTTATTCATATGACACATTCATACACAAACCCCACTAAACCCCATCAAACCCTCATTCCAGGTGGTGCTAGTGTCAGCAGATGACTACAACGCCCTCTACCGGTCGACGGACAGGTTGGACGACGAGTACGAGCCGCGAGCGCGTCAGCCGCTGCCAGGACGGACCCTGAAGCACCAGGAGGCTCCCAAGCAACCTCCCGTGCAGACTATAAGGAACTATAATAAGGTGGGTTAAAGTTTATTTAGGGCCTACCTTTCTACCCTTTGTACAGGGCAACCCACCTCGTGAGTCCTCTTTAGCTAAGGGTTTGTACACAAAACTGCGTTGCAAAAAACCTGCGACAGTAATCAAGCATTTGTCCTGAAAAACTGTCAAAACAGTCGTAGATTTTTGCGATGCGACGTCGGAACGCAGTTTCGTGTACAAGACCTTAGCTAAGAAGGACTCTCTAGAAATGAAAAACTTCCACTATTGCTATTGACGTTCTGTATGTCGCTAGAACTTTTTCAATGCTAGAAGAGAAAGTGATAATCATTGGGAGATTGTGATTATTATGCCAATTCTACAAATTAATTTCCAAATCCTGAGCGTAGTTATCTTGTGATGTATATCTTGAAAAATCTAAACTTAAGTCATTTTAATTAAGTTATGTTGTTCATCCAATTGCATACGAGCTTCAAAGATCAACTGAAGATAACCACTAATTAATAGTTACAACCGGCTACCCAGTAGCAAGGAAGCAATACCACAACTAATTTAATTATACTACTGCACATAAACTGTCGTATTAATAGCTGATTACTCAATTAAATTAATGAAAGTCATTCCGACAGCCAACACAACAATTTATTCAGTCCAGCTGGTGAATAAATAATGTATTAAAATTGTTACATCACCCTCTAATTTGTTACTTTGTTCCCGAAATATATATATACGGTTACCTGTAAGAGATCGCTCTCGGCGATAAGGCCGCCTATTGTACATTGGTTCATGACTATGCAAGTATATGTTTTTGTAGGTCTGATTGATGTGGTGTTCAATAAAGTTATATATTCTATTAAATTTTTTCAGGTGAATGACGACGGTAGCTTTACTTTCGGCTATGAGGCAGCAGATGGGTCCTTCAAAGAGGAGACTCGCGGCACGGACTGCGTGGTGCGCGGGAAGTACGGCTACGTGGACCCCG
Source organism: Plutella xylostella (assembly GCF_932276165.1). NCBI lineage: Eukaryota > Metazoa > Arthropoda > Insecta > Lepidoptera > Plutellidae > Plutella > Plutella xylostella. The sequence continues at coordinate 2,382,045 of NC_063992.1, read as the reverse complement.
ACGGCAACAAGCGCGAGTTTACTTACGTGTCCGGGAACCCCTGCGACCCCAACAAGCCTGACGAGGACGAGCAGGAAGCCCCCGGACAGGAGTCGGCTGAGAGAGACGATGGAGAGGCCAACTACCCGACTAGACCTGCCGTGCGCCCCACTACGGCTAGACCACCGACGACAACATACTTCCAGAACGACTTCAGAGACGCTGATGAAGACGAAGTAGAAGAGGAACCCCTCCAGCACATCCGTCAAAGAGTCGTGCAGAGACCGGCTCTTGCCGCGCGCCGCCCCAGCTACCAGTCGCAGCAGATCGCCATCACCCCCCGCCCCCTGCCCGCCACCACCGCCCGCGCTCTCCCCCCCGCGACCACCTTCCGCCCGCAGCTTCTGCAGGTCACCGCGCGCCCGCAGATCCAGTACTCCCCGGAGCCGTCTTACTCACCGTCCCCCGCGCCATCCTATTCCCCGTCCCCCGCGCCCATCGCCACCACGGCGCGCCCCGGACAGATCGACTTCGCCGCCGAATTCGCCAAGTTCCACCGCGATAACCAGCAGCAGCACTCGACGACAGCCGCGGCCGGCAAGGCGCCCACCGCCGCGCCCGCGCCCGGCAACCCGCTCTACTCCACCGAGCTCGTGTACGACCCGTCCAGCGGCAACTACAACACGCAGCTGTTCCAGACGCTGCCACAGACCAAGGGCGAGCTGAACCTCAACCAGCGCCTGCAGCCGTACGTGGCGCAGCCGCAGCATCAGGCGCGCCCCTTCGTTCCCTCCCCGCAGATCAGCTCGGCCCCCGCGTCGCAGTCCCCTAATGTTCCCTTATTCCGGCACCAGATCCAGCACAACCCGCAGGAGGTGTACCAGCGGCAGCAGGCGGAGACGCAGTTCCAGAGCTCGCAGCAGCTGTTCGCGCAGCAGCAGCAGCTGCAGCAGTCGCAGCTGCAGCGGGACCGGGCGGCGGCGCGCGCGCAGGCGCAGCGGCTCGCGCTACAGGGCCAGGGACAACAGCAGTCCTATGCCCCCCAGAGGGCCGTGGCTCAGAACCCCCAGTTCTACTACGTGGCGCCGCGCGGCGGGGAGTCCCCCTCGTCGGGACAGATCGACGCGTTCCTCAGAGGGCACGGAATTCAATTTTAGTTTAGTGGAATTAATGTCTGGGCTAGATAATGCAATTCTGTCGGCCACTCCTCGATAATACTCAATGTTGTGTTTCTGCTCTGCACAGAACAGTGCTCCTAGTTTTCATAAACGCTTTAATCCCGATCTGTCGCTAGTAATTAGTAAAGCGCTTATGAGTGTTAGGGTGAATTAATAACGAAGGTCATTGGCCTTATTACATAAAAATATAAAAACTCCGAATTTTGCTTTGTTTAACCTTCTATGTTTGGGCATAAGAGTATAAACTAATGTTTAAATGTACTTTTGCTGTAAGGCCTTGTTTTGTAGTTAAATTTAAAGGGCCATAGGTGATTACGTGTACAATCGATTTCAATAGGTAAAGGTCCGCACAGTGTGTCGGTACAGTGGAGGACAGCGCGGCCGGCCGCATGCAAGTGTAAATACAGTTCTGTCTAATCAGTACCTTAGTTCGGTACTAAATAGTCCTAAGAATAAATATAATGTTATTTAGTCCGTGATAGTCCATGGTCGCGTTTTTGGAAACGCTGTGTAAAAACGCTCGATTTTGTAACTTTAATTGTAATATTTTTGTTTATATAATAAATTATATTTTTTAATAACTGGTGTTTTTATCATTACTTGTTCTTGTGTAGAATAACTAGTATTAAAGCAAGTATACTTCTAAGAAGCGATCATTGCAGCAGGTGCCCGTATGTTATGTCTGCTAGTTCTAAATCACATAACTTCTCCTTAATTGGTCACAGTCCAGTGAAATCACATTAAGAGTACATAAAAAGTCACGTGCGGATTACGCAATCTGATCTAATTGGTATGGAAAAGAGTGGTTCCGAGTTACGTGGTGGTTTTCACCGACATCGAGCCTCTGGGGACAAATTACAGTTTTTATTCTGATGCAAATGAGTTATCGTAACCGCAAGTAACAACCTCTATTAAAGTACTAAATGTCGGTTTTTAGAGTCATTCCGCATTCCCGCGACCGGACGGTCCGGTTCGGAAAAACTAATATTTTCACTTGCTCTATAAATTCTAATTACGCGTAACATACTAGGTTGATAACAAGATTTTGTTTACCTAATGTACTGGAAACTTTGCTGCTTTACGAATACCTATCAGCAATTAATTCATCGGTAACCTATCGATCCACATTTTTTATTCAAAATTATTATACATAATATTATTAAGTAAATAAGTGAGTAACTTAAACAAAACATGGGACCAACTCTGAAATCACCAATAAAACTCCATCTGGACTGTGTACATTTTGATTGAGTTCACATTAAACTTTAATTGAAACAGCAGCTGTTTTGTGTCTTTCTTACTAAACATTCCGCCATTCTACGTACACATTCAATACAAACCAAACTGAATGTCAAGGCATATTGTAAATCTAAATTTCTAGACGCACCTTGTAACTAGATAAGTATGAACAGTCAGCTCCATAAGTAGCTATACACCTTTGTACCTTGTCAATCTGAAACCGCCTATCAATTCATTGAAACATTGACGGTCAAGGGCGTACCCAGGATTTCAGCTAGGGAGGGGCAGGTCATACCAGTTACATTTTGCGCAGAGTAGGTATCACGTTTTTAATTCCCAATTGGTCGGATAATTTACGTTTATTTTATCTTCTAGTCCTTTCGAACTTGAGTGATACGAATGTGCGCTCGATTTTGTACTTTTTTTTTAGGGTTTACCATTTTTTATCGCTTCGAACCGAAACGCATCGTTTGCGCATATTGTTGTTAGTGCCTAAAAAAAATGTCGTTGATATTTGAAGTCAGTTTGACACCGAGCGAGTTAAGAAATTAATGTTATTAAGCAGAACTATGCTTATGTCTGACCTATATATTTCACACACGGATAAAAAGGCAGGGGGTGTACATAGACACAGTAAATGCAGCGCCCGCTTCTCACGCCAGAGATGAGGGTTCGCGGTTCGAATCCCGGCGCTGACATGTACCAATGAGTTCTTTGAATTTAAGTACAATGTATACCATCGCTCTTACGGTGAAGGAAAACATCGGGAGGAAACCTGCATATCTAGATTTAGCACATCTAGGTATGTGAACCCACCAACCCGCTGTGGACCAGCGTGGTGGGAAATGGTCCAAGGGGCCGTCCATTAATCACGTGAAAGGGGGGGAGGGGGTACGGAAAACCTCACGGAACATTACGAGGGGAAGGGGGGGTCTCGTTAGACATCACGTGTATTATTATTTTTTTCATAAAGCGCTAGGTATATCTGAACTGAAATTTTGAACGGCGCAAAAATTTATGGGATTAAAGAATAAAATAATAAATTTTATTGCAAATACACATAAATGTGATATGCGTGATACCTGGGTACGAACATGTTGACGGTTTGTCCGTTTGACCAGGTACTTATAAGTGTATATCTTATGCAGCTGACTGTACATACTTATCTAGTTACAAGGTGCGTCTAGAAATTTACCCCCTTATTCATAGAAAAGTTGCAATACGTTTTAACTAATAAACTGTTTTGTCCCTCTCTGTCAAAGAACAAATTGTACTTTGTCGGAAAGGGACAAAACAGTTTATTAGTTAAAACGTACTGTAACTTCTCTATGAATAAGGGGGTAAGAGTGAATTGCACGCATTAGCTAACTTGCTATCTGCCCAGCGTGGCTTCGCCCGGGGCAAAGTCAGTGGGTGCTAACCTGTTATTTGAAGGTCTGGGTTGATTGTGAAAATGGATTATGGAGGTGACTGTACCTGGTAATTAAATTGGAGTGTCGCGTCGTAAGTATTGAAGTGAGAATGGATCTATAATTATTTGTTTAGGTGAAAGATAGAAAAGTTGCAATAAACTCAGTTGATTATAATAGAAAAGTGTTAGCCCTGCAAGGGTCGCAATTTAACTTATCGTCTTACTGTAACCATATTAGTCTATGCTGTAATATAGTGCTATACAGGGTGTTGCAAAAAGGGTATACTAAGCCAAAAGCTACATGTGCAGCATGGTATATCTAAGCCCGAAAACAGAATTTAAAAATTCGCGAAAAAAAAAACATTCTCCATAGTAAAAGGTCACGTAAGCAAATTAGTTTCTATGGAAAAAAAATCTACGAATTTTTAAATTCTGTTTTTAGGTTTGGGCTTAGATATACCATTGCTGCACATGTATACCCTTTTTGCAATACCCTGTATATCTATCTACAGGGTGTTGCAAAAAGGGTATACTAATCCGAAACCTACATGTGCAGCATGTTATATCTAAGCCCGAAACTGAAATAAGAATTTGAAAATTCGCGAAAAAAAAAATTCATTTTCCATAGAAACTTTGTTGGTCACGTGACTTTTACTATGGAAAAAAAAATATCGCGAATTTCCAAATTCTGATTTCAGTTTCGGGCTTAGATATAACATGCTGCACATGTAGGTTTCGGATTAGCATACCAATTTTGCAACACCTGTATATCTGCTATGTGAGTTCCGAAACTTATTTAATAACTTAGAATTCAAATGTAGATACATACACATAACTACAGTCACCGTACCTAATTTAAAACTTTTCAGTAAGTACTACACATCACTTAGGAAATTAAAAATAACATGCATAAATAGATAGTAGAATAGATAGATTAGAATAGAATATAAGGTTGATAAGTAAGTATATGAAAATTTAATTGTAGAATTGGGTTTCGTTTTCAAACTATGGATATTTATTAGAGATACCTTTAGTAAGTAATCATTGAATGTTTTTGAATAGGTATCTCCGAAGCATGGTTATGGTAACACATGCACCTAAAACATTTATAGACTAAGCGCCATCTATTGGACATGGCAAGAACCTTTTATATGAACCATTTTCAACTATAGTTCTACCACATTCCATGTAGGTAACTGTTAGTTTTACTATCTAACGTATGCCGCCGTTGACGTTGGAGTAGTACTGCTATTCACTTTCACTTCACATAGTTAGATTGTGTTTTTGTGGTGTATTTGCCAGCTATTTGTATGTTAAGTTCCATGATTTACAAACAGATGGCACTGTTCTAAAACATCTAAAACTATAACATCACTTGAATTTTTAGCAATAATACATGTTTAGCGACAATATAACATCGTTATGATATGTGAGAAAGACTAAATAATTTTATTCAACTTACTCAATCACTCACCTTATCAACGTATCGTGTACGAAGTAGAAGCTTAGCGTGTACAGTGCGACAAACTTATCTGTTCCGGTGAGAGCGAACTAAATTGATCCATATCTCATTACTTACTAATGAATTGTATATTGTAAAAGATTAGATGGATTTATTAACAAACTTAAAATCTTACATAATTAGGAAATATTAAACATTTATGTGAGCTGTCACCGGAACAGATAAGTTTGTGGCACTGTACATAGGTACACACCAACATCTATGCTGGCATTTTACTACCAATTAATTCATAAACGAATTTTATAACGGTGAAAAGTTTCATACCGTTATGAAGCTTGTAATTACGTAAGGCCTGGGTCTCCTATTTACTCCGTAGGTCGCGTCAAGTGTCACCGCCGTAGGCCGCGTCACAATGCTCATTATGTCTACGCGCCAACGTCGGCGTGTGAGGAAGACCGCATCAGTACATTTCTATAGTGAGCATCGTGACGCGGCCTACGGCGTGACGCTAGACGCGACCTACGGCGTAAATAGGAGACCCAGGCCTAACACCGTCATCCCTACGGCTGACGACTTGTGATAAGGAGTTAAGTATAATTTCCATTGTTTTCCATGCATCAGCATCAGCAGTAATAGCTGCATTATGGCTCGTTGTGAAAGCTTTCTCTGTCTTATACAAAAGTAAATGTTCTACTAAAGGAAGTCATCAAAACAACCATTCAACTAATATGATAAGTATCCCTATTTCATTAATTTCATTGACCACTTAAAATACTTCCTCGCCCACTATGGGCTACCTGTCTAAGGTTGTGAGTCTACAGGGCAGTAACTCTCAAAGGAGCCTACCAAGATATCGAGTTGAATGAAGAATATATTATACCAGGATGCACTGGAAATCATTCTCACTACACTTACGCATAACGTGTATAAAATACGGCAATAATCAGATATGATTCTCAATCATCTTTTTATCATGCACTAATATCGTTAATTTTATTGCATCTGCAGATAAAGCTAACTTTTTGTCATCTATTACGTCTGTTTGTTCGTCTCACTTCATAATAGCAGGCGTGGAATCTAGCGCAGTGTGATATCATTGATCACAAAGATAGAGGTGTTATCAGATTTATTACGTTCATACTAGAAGTCTGCTACTGCTGCGGTAGTGTCGGTTAGTATAGGCTAAAATCATAGTGATTGATGCCAAATAACGAAGATTTAAAGCTAGTAATCAGGTAAAATGAGTTGACCGAATGGTGTAGTGGTTAGTGATCAATACTGCCATGCCGAAGGCCCGGGTTCGATTCTCTTTCCATGTGTATAATTATTATTGATGTTAGTACAAATTACTCTATGAAAAATTCATGGACCAGGACCCCAATTCTCGACCACTAGCGGGCGTCAGTGGCGCGATGTAACGCCTTGTAAATAGTAGGTACCTAACCATTTTGCAATGAATTCTAACACTAGATATTAAAGACAAGTGGTCGAGAATTGGGGTCCTGGTTCTCTAATTCGTGAATCCGCCTTAAGATTGACCCATGCTGGTCCACTACGGGTTGTTGGGTTCATACAAAATCTACATAATGTAGATCTCTTCACGAAGTTTCCATTCACCTTAGCGATGACACTATACACAGTACCTTACCTACATAAATCCCAAAGAATTCGGGATTCGAATCCGCGCTCTCTCGTGTGAACAGTGAGCCCGACCGAGTTATTACCACCGTTTCATCGATTAAGGAAAAACATTATTGTTATTATTAAATTCTTTACTGTACAAACAAAATTATACGTAGTTTGGACATAATTTATTTTCAAACTACCCAAAAATATAATTTTGGGAAAACATACTTATCGTATTGGATTTAAGTAAGTACCTACAGAGTTTTTTAAGCACAATTATTATAAAATCATTACATCTACAATGGTCTATTGAACATACATAACAATAGTTTTCTTTGTGAAAATGAAGTGTAGGAACTATTGCTCGAAAGACTACTTATCTTATTATTAATAGTAAAATTTTCACATGTCATTGCGTATGTGTACACTGTACGATAATACTCTGCCTCTACCAAACAAATCTGAATTGATTCAAAACAACCCCGATAATTGTATTATGTAAAAGTATTGACTTTTAACAGCAAACTCTGGTCACATTATTCTGTTTGAAGCAAAACCTTGACAAAGATAGAACTTTATTTTACATTTAATTTTCGCACACAAGTATCTTACGGTAGGGAATAAAATCAAACTAAGAAAAATATAGCTCATTTTCACTATTTACCTATCCTGAATTACTAGGTTAGTATGGGAATAATTCGCTGCCGAAAAAAACATTATTGGTAGGTATTTTTGAAAGCTTTGAATGATTTTATCCATTGCTCCGATAAACCTTTACACCTGAGTTTGATATTAAAATTGTATACTCACGAGCAATGAAAAAGTTCTCGTGACATAGTGGGCCTAAAAAAAATAGGCAGTGTTTAACAGTTGTTTAGCGCTGTCAAACGCCTACAAAATGCGTCAAATTTAGTTTTAAATACTTGTTAAACAAAGTTTAAAGTTTTTTGTGGCAGCACAGAATATGTCAATGGTAGTTGGTACTTTTTCATTGCCCGTGAGTGTATTTTTAAGTCATATGTGATAGTGGGTTTCGCACCACCTGTGAGCAATTAAGCCTCCATACTTAGCCACCGAGTCACCGCAAAGTGGTTAAAATATTTTCTAGCTTCTGTGACTAGACAAGACAAAATCATGAGAGCTTAGGTTTTTAATATACAGAGTTCGTGGGATAGGTCTTAGGTGATTAAAATTATGTACGTTTTTGGACATGGAGGATGATGACTGATGGTTAATGACTATACCGAGAGGTGTGGTTTCTTTGTGGGTTAATTATAAGCTACTTGTGTTTTATTTTTATACCTACGTTTGCTGTATATTGTTGTATAACTAAAACCGCAACATGCCTATTATAAGTATGCTACTCTTATTTCATTTTATGGGAACATTTCCTGTCACTCGTTGTTTGAAATCTCGGGAAAAATATTTCTAAATCTTGTCTTCATAGAAATTGGACGACCCCTACTGAAGTAGGTATTGAAGAAATAAGTGTCAATTCATTAGCATAACATATTTTGGTGTTTGAAATTTTTACTAACATAAACGATTCATCATTGATAATTGTACTAAAATAGACGAATAAAAAACACTAATTACATAGTCTATGTAACGCGTAACAAAGGTCAATATCAATTTTTCATATCGCCTTTATTTATTATCAAGTGCATTTGCCGATGAGAACTCCATTTACTCGTATTGTTTTCTATCGGAGGAACTAATATTTTAGAACAAACTAAAGCACCTGCTCGTAATTATCTTGACATTGACCACATCCGTGGGAAAGAGCGAATTAATTAAACAACAAAAATATTTCGAGCAACAATCGAGCAATTAAAGCAAGATGGAAAATATTTCACCTGAAACATGACCTTATTTGATACGCCTAAATACCAACTCCGTACGCAGCACTATGTAGTATGTCAACGCGCTTACAAAATTGAGTGTCTCTTGGACAATTAAACAATCGCGAGCCTAGTCAGTAGACGCGAAGAAAAAAGATTTTCCGTATCAGATAATGAAATGACAACAATGGCGTTCCTTGCGTAAGGCAGCTTCGCACGGCGCGAGGGCGCGAGTGGGGCGATATTTTATATAGGAGCCGGCGTGCGCCCGCGCAGCCGCTATCAGTCATGCGGCCGCGGCTCCCGCGCCTCTAGAGATGCAGCTCCCCCTCCTCCTCGCGTGCCTCCTCGTCTCCGCACGAGCCTCCAACTCCACCAAAGATGCCTCCGAAGAACTTGAGGTCAACGACCAAAACAAATCCAACTCGACCAAAGAAATACTCAAAGCTTCAGAGTCAGGAGACCCGGCCAAAGCGGAAATAGTCAAACAGATACGACGACTGAATGAAGATGGATCGTACACCATTGGGTACGAAGCTGATGATGGAACGTTTAAGATCGAAAGCCGTGATGTTTTAGGAAATGTTAAAGGGACATTTGGTTATGTGGACAGAGATGGCGAAATTAAACGTGTGACATACTCATCTTCCAGTGAAGGGACGCCAGTGCCTGTGACCTCTACGTCTACTACTCCGCTTCCACCGCCCATGATCATCAGAATGAATAAGACCGTATCGTCTTCAACCACCAGGCGACCACTAGGGACCGTGGTGTACCCTACGCGGGGCAGCGGGACCACTCGAGGAACAGTGATCCAATCAATCGCTCCTCGACGACGCAACATTACACGAACGACGACCACGGAAACCACGACTGAAAGAGAGAGACCTGAAGCAACCACCAGCAATATTTTGAATCTCTACAAACCTAAAATGGATGACATTGTGATGAAACGTAAAAACGACAAGCATGATGATGACCTCATTACCAAACAATCTTCTGTGGACCGTAGTGCTAAAACACCTCCCACTGTGAAGCCCGTATATGAACACTCCACTGAAAAGGAACCAGAAAACAAGCCTAATACTTTCAGGAGAGAGTTGCCAGGAACATCCAATCACCATATGCTTCATCTGCAACAGTCTGCTGGTGATGACTCTACTGATGTGTACGGAGGTCACCTGTCGATGGGGACTGTGCGGCCGCTGTTCACCACCACTACCCCGAGACCGAGACTAGTGCCCTTCAACTCCATCCTCGCGGCCAGGCAGAGACTCCAGCAGCAGTACCCTGACATTCAACAGGAAGAGCAAGAAACTACTATCGAAGCCAGCACTGGCCGCGTCTTTGACCATGAAAACGTTGTTACCTCAAACCCCGTACCAGTCGTCTACAACCCACCCAACAATCAACAGGACGACAGAATCTACCAACAACCCATTTACCGACGACCGACTGCAATCCATTTCCGAACGAACGAGTACTTGCGGGACAATCCTGGCTCAGCTATCCCGATCGGCAACCAGCGGCCCTTTCTCCACTACGAGAACCAGCCGCAAGTACTGGAGCCACAATACGTGAGACAAACATCACCGCCGCCGCAAGCTAAAGAGAATGTTCCAGAAGCCGCAACTGTATCTCCCTACGATGGAAGACAGCAGGTGACGAGGATAATACCCATCGCTGTGGATGAGCGAGGCGTCCCGCTCGCAGGGTATCAGGGCAGATTTGTGAACCCGTACCGGCCGGCGACGCAGCAGCCCGCGCCGCCCGTGCTGTTCCAGCCGCGCTACGTGGAGCCAGCATACGACGACATGAACTCGATATCTACCCCAGTGAGCACGAGGGATCTGAAGCGGTTGCTGCAAATTCTGATTATAAGGCAGAACCGTCTGCAAGCGTTGATGGATCAGATTGTGACTCCGCCGGGGCCGCCGTACCACCCTCTTCCCATGATACGGCAGCAACAGTACGAGTACCAGCCGCGGCCGAGCCAGCAACAGGCGCGGTACCAGCCCGCGCAGTACCAGGACGACCCTCGCTACGACTACCGCTACGAACAACAACAGGAGAGGCAGCAGCAGCAAGACTACTACAACAACCAGGTCTACGACCCTCAATACGAGAGCCAGAGGTTCGTGCCTCGGCGGCGGCTGTACACTCGCCCAGTGTACGACAACTCGGGCGCCTCGTCCAATCAGATCGAGGACACTCCAGAGTACCTGCCCCCGGACGTGAGGGAAGCTCTGCTGCTGAAGATGCTGATGCTGGCCATCAGTCCGGACTTCATGCCGTCACCGCCGCCCGCCACGGAGATGACCACGGCTGCGCCGCGCAAGCAGGTCCGTAACATACAGATCCTCGGCGAAGAAGGGTCTATGATGCACGACATGAAGAGGCCAGTACATAGGAACTAAGGTACTTATTTACTATAGTTTTATATGCGTAGGATATATGTTTAATGAAATACTCAATATGTAAATATGTAGGATTTTTGTACGTTACTAAATGAAGTGATATGTTTTTTTAATAACTTTTTTCTTTTATTTATCCTTAGCCGAAGTTTTATAAATTACTATTTACACAATATAACTCTTCTCCTCGCCTACAATAACATAACAAATGTTGATGAAGGTCCAAAATAATAAATCTATCCCAACAGTTGACAATGACAAACAACTAGTCTCAATTTCAAGCAGAATTTCATATTCAAATGCATCTATTGTCTCAATCGGCATATATCAATTTTAGTTGTTAGAGCAGTCTGTAAACTAACATACAATACCTCCCACAGCATGAGTACGTAATAATAATAATATGATTTATCTATATGGAACATTGTACTCACATGTATTACAAATATAAGACACACGCATACTACAGATACTATGTGGGTCTGCATCAATCTGATATACATCTCTTCTTCATCTTCTTTATGTACTCGATCATACACAGGTGTATCTTAAGAAGACAATAATACTTAGATATAAAATATTTGAGTAGGTATACATATATAGAAAAATATGAATATTTTGTACACAGAAGGTCATCATAATAAGATATGTCACACAATGGCAGACCTTCACGGCCCTGCTCTCTGAACAAGGGGTGTTCATTGCGCATAAAATAACTATCAAGGTCTCGGTGTCTTCTGCCGAATTTTATATACCTACCGTTAACGGTAGTTTAAAATATATAGCAATGCTATTTATTTTTTTATTTACACACCTTATATAGAATACAAAACACAGTTACAAATAGATAAATATAAATAAAAAAGGTCAAAGAAGGTGGATATTGACAAAAAGGAATTTCTTACAGCCAACCATTGGTTGGTGGAGAACTAAAATGATGTTACGAAGCTTTTGATCATGTCTATTCTAATCTTGTACCTAGGTATATTCTTAGTAAAATTATTTTAATAAAGCCTTGATAAGACGAAGACAAGTTACTCGTTTTTTCAAACACCAATATAGCCGTAGTAAAACACGTAACTCTTGTTTGAATGAAACTTACTTTTAACTAACAATATGCCGTTACCTAGATGGTAATGATGTGTTACATTATTACTATTATCACATCTTGGACTACTGTGTGTCATAAAATGTCCCATTTATATTATCTACTGATGTTTATAGCATGGAAAGAGAATTCATCATATCAACCGCATGTATAAACTATACCTAACTTATATAATAAGTATGTACCTATACTTACCCACAGTCAACTTAAATTTTATTATTATCGTTCCACCTCTAGGAAAGCATTCGGATCCTCAGAGGTGATATATTTCATTATGAGCTGAAGAATATTTAGCCGATAGATAAACAGATTTTTTACTTAATTTAGGTATACTTCAATTCTTCTATAGGAGGTTGCAAAAGAGGTATTCTAAGCCGGGATTCACTCTGGGGGTTATTCTGAACAACTTTTGTTGTACGAGTTTTGCTTATAGGTATATTATGAGCCTCCTTAAATACTTACGATGGTAGGTAGATGAAATGTTTGGAAAGTACTTAAATACAAATATGTAGGTATGTAAGTAGGATAAAATACACTATAATAACCTCGTATCACTTAAAACATCATTAAACAGAGCATTATCAAAAGCTATTGTGTTGTATTTTTAAGTCTTATCAGTCAGACGTTACTAAAACTTGCTCATGATACTAGGGGTGTCCCAATGTTTTGCTACTGACCGATCAACCTTAACTCAGTATTTTTTTAGTTTTATCAATATTTATAGTAAGTAATCTATCATTTCTTATTGTAATTCAACAGTATGATTAAAATTATAAATAATCCTCATCGCCACCACGCAATCATCGCCTAGAGTTGGGATTTCGTATTGCTTACAAATCCAACATCTAAAGCTACAGCTTGAAATAGTATACCTATAAAAACAGCCACTTTAAAACTCAGATTCCGTTTAAGATTAAATCGGCGTCAGTCCCTGGCACACCCCTAGCCCATTCACTCAACTTCACATGCATAATATTGTCTGGTAAATTACAAAATACACTGGGAAAATAAGCACATATGGCTCCTGCAGATTTTTCCCATGATGTTATATTATTCTACGGGCAATAGGATAGTCGCACGGCCTCGACGTTTTTTTGTTATTAGCTAAAACTTCTAACAATAGTCGGTGCGTTATTTAAGTACGCAATCTAGATATTGTGCAATACCGCAGCTTTTGATAATGAATTTCAAGTACTTAGCAGTTTAATTGTTAACAAGCCGTTGTGGCCGCAATGCTACAGTTATCATTGTAAGTGAGCGTATGTATTTTATTAGAATTCGTTGCGTAGGGCTTTGCAACTTGTTAAGTACATTCATCTTTTAGCTATACGGAGTGATTCTTTCGTAGGTGCATCTCTGGAGGTATGTTACAGAGCTCTTCATTCTGAACAACTTTTGTTATAATGACCTTGGGTGATAACGAAAAAAAAATAAGATGCTTCGCCATACAAAAATAGGTTGTTTACGTGACACTGTGTATGGGGAGTAGATATTTTTTTTCCAGAATATCCCAAGATCATTATGACAAATATTGTTCAATCAGAATGACAAGAGCTCTGTAACATACTTCCGGATATGCACCTACGAAAGACTCACCTTGTATAGGTACTTCGGATAAATCTTAATAACACCATCAATACAGTCTGATATTAAAGAGTCAGGCTCTTAACGTTGTCAATGACTACACTTAAGCGGTCTGTTACATCTTTTTGTTAATAACCCAGGGATGGAGGACCGAGAATAATGGAGCGATTTGGTAGCTGGGCGGATCAACAGCTTTACATGCAAGCCGTTCTGACATAATGAAAATAAAGGAAACATTTCGGATTAAAGGTAAATCCATTTTTTGAAGTATGTAGGTAAAATTGGTGGTTTGGTAAAAAAAGGTGTGCCTATCCAGGATTCAAACCCGGCTAGGGCCCAGGCCATCAAACTTAACTTAATTTATAACTTCTTCTTAGAATATCGGTGACAAATACGAGAGTTGGACTAGTGTGTGATGAAAGAATTTGTCAGTTTGAAGTGCTGGACACTTACGGGATGTATGTTGGTGGCATTGATTATGAATGGTCCGCGTTGTTATATGGTTGGTGGAGTTCATACGTTACTCAGAAAGGCTAATTTCGTGCACCCCGTTGGAATTATTAACCACTAATGAAATAAATAAAATCCGTGCAAAGTTTAATTCTAGCATATCTATTGGAAACGGTTAGGGAAATTAATAAAAATACCTTATTTGAAGTGTAAAAAATCGTATACTAAATATTTACAAAAGTTTTATTACTTAACTAAGTACATAGTTAGAAATGACAATTTACCGGGATATGCTAAAGTTCGATCTTTACTAGAAGTTCGAATGCATTCACAAAATACGTAAAACATATTCATTTAAAAAAATCAGTAGATTGAGATCAAATATCAGTAAATCCACGGTAGTATCCCATATCAAAAATTCTACCACAAGATCTATAAGCAACTTAATGAAATTGAATATCTTATGGCAGTCAGTACTTCACTTTAGGAAACTGTTTGAATTATTGTACTAATAATATGGGAATAAGGTTGCTGCTAGATCATGTGGTAGGACATCCCTCTATCTAGGTTCTCTACACCTTCAATCCTAACTGCCCTTATCAGAGTTGGTATTTAGTGCATTAACACTGCAGTTCACTTTTCAAAATCCGTGTAATAGTGTAGTATTGAATTACAAAAAAGTTTTTTGATGACCTGAAAAAGTAACTGCAGTGTACGTACACTTTTAGGCCTGGCTCACATTGTGATAATGAACCGAAGTTAGTGCATGTACATACATCCCTTTCTTTTACAATAATAGGGGTGCTGTTGCTGTCGCAGTGTGGTCCAGGCACCTAATAAGACGATGAAAATATCTTGCACACAGTACAACACGAGATGAATGCAGAAAATAATTCCCCATTATGACATTTTCATGTTAAGGCCGTTGTCGTTCTTTACCACTTCAGCTCAGGCCAAAAACTTGCATCGTCTCACAAGGTTTTAAGGATCCCACTCACGATCAATTCTGCCGTCAAGTTTTACAACGCATGTATGCCTGACCAGTATGATTTTCAAGTTTTCCAAGCATAAAGCCATATAGAATCCATTTCAACTGTCGTCTTTTGAGCAAACGTGGCGGCAGAATTGTGTGAGATCCCTTACGTTGAGTTGCAGAAAGGGACTTCAAGCTAAGTTCGACCTTAAATATATAGCTGCCTTGCTTTGACAGTAGTAACAGAAAGAGACAAACACAAATTTAATGCTGACATTAGCCTTAAATTCCTTCCTGCAACTCAGCTTTGTCCTCTAGGTTCCTCTAACTACTCTAATAAGACCCGAAGGTGATGTCGTGCAGCGGCGCGGCGCCCCCCGCCGGCAGGGCGTACTCCTTGAGCAACTGGTCCAGCATGGAGAACGGCTGGCTCTGAGGCTGGTACTGGCTGGGAGCTTGGGTGTACCTGGAATAGATGTATTAACCGGTTAAACCGTGATAGGTATATCATATCAGACACAATACAAAATGTGTTGTTTTTCAGGTGCTACTCTATCGACTCTATGTATCACCTAGGTAGGTATGGAAAGTAAAATTGTAAAAGTTAGGACCATGCAATAGGTATGGAAAGTAAAATTGTAAAAGTTCTACAAGGTAGAGGTTAAGAAAAATACTGACAAAGAAAACCACTGCTGCAGCAATTGCGTTTCATAAAATATTTGACGCATTCCATTCCCGTACTTACAATATTAAAGATATTTGTGAATAGTGTAATTAAAATTTCTTGAATTTCTAGATATGCACAACAATTTAAATAAAAGGACCTTTATATTGTTGGACTCATGTTTGTAGGTACCTGATCGTTCTTTTTGGCGGAGGCACTCAATTTAGCCAAATTTACTACCATAGGTATTTATGATTATTTAACCATTAAACCTAGGTAATGGGAAACTTTGGGTTGTTGCCCGTGGATAAATACATACGTGCAATGAAAATGTTACACCTGTCATTGCCGTTCCATATATTACAGTGAACTTTTTCATTTCTCGTGAGTGTATTGGTCGTCCGGTCCGGTGGTTTAGCTTTAGCAGCTTACCTAGGCTGCTGCTGCTGCTGCGGCTGCGGCGCGGGCTGGCTGAACCCTTGCCCGAAGTCGTCTCCGAAGCTGTCAAAGCTGAACTCTTGCTGCTTGGGCGCGCGGTACGCCGGGCGCGGCGCGGGGGCGGCGGGGGCGGGGTTGAAGAACTGCTGCGGGCCCTGGTCGGGGGCGGGCGCCGCTCCTGGTACTACTATCGGCTGGAATGGGGGTGGGATAAAGAGTTAGTCTTGTGTCTATTATGTTATCAACGCTCTCGATTAATGTAAAGTCTGGATGAGAATATTTCCTGTAACACGGTTCGGCAGAGTAGTCGTACTAAATAAATAAATGTATAGCTGGATTTATAGTGGTATAAAACCGTTAGGCTGTAAATCAGAATGTATGGATTTCCGTATGTATGTGTGTTTTAATACCTACTGAATCATCACAGGATTGTAAGTGTACAAACAAAGCCAGCTTACCCTAGGTCTAGCGGGCGCGGTCTGGGCGGGTGCCCTGTAGGCAGGCTGCTGCGGGGCCGGCTGTGGAGCGCGGTAGGCGGGCTGCGGGGCGCGGTAGGCGGGGCGCGGGGCGGGGGTCGGCGCCGGCTCTTCGTAGTCGTAGTCTATGGACTGTTGCTGTTGTTGTTGCGCGGGCGCACGGTACTGGGAGCGCTGGCCTTGGTTCTGGAAGGGAGAGGAGATGTTTGTTACTATACTTTTATTGTTATAAGAACTATATTTACGTTCTTAATTTCATTAGAATCGGTTAATATGTGTCCAAAATGGAAATTCATACCCTGTTTTTACCCCGATGATACTTGTTTTTTCTTTTACCGGATATCTCATTGGTTTTCATAAAACGATTGTTTGTTTGAACTCACGGATCCCTTCATCTCTGGGCACCAGAGTGTTTCTTTTCATGCATCTAGCTACAAATTCTTAGAGATTCATACAAGCTTGGCACAATTTTATTTATTTTATATGATAATAATATGTGGGACATCTCACACACGGCTATCGGACCCCAAGCTAGCCAGAGCCTGTAGAAAAGTAATTGAGTTTCATTACTTATACCTATTCCATGCTATATAGTTAAATAAGTTAAACCCCTCACCTGCTCCCTCTGTCGCTGTCTCTCGTCCTCCTCCTAAGTCTCATCCACGAGGGTGGGGGGCGCCACCGTGATGAAATGATTAGCCAACCAACGAATATAGGGCCTTGAGGTCCAGTGTATATCTACGTCACAATACAGGCAATTTCCATGCACCCGGCAACAAATTTATGGGTAGGTATTTATCTATAGATATCCAATCTTGAGACTATAGGTATAGTCTAGTGAAAATTACGTCATAACTTCACTACACACTGAGACATCCGAGCCCACCAAAACAACAACCCGGATTGAACATACAGGAGTCGCCGTCGCCCCATACGGTGTGTAGGACACACTAAGAAGACTACACATTATACCCCAAAAACAAGTTGAACCCCTCACCTGCTCCCTCTGTCGCTGCCTCTCGTCCTCCTCCTTAGTTTCATCCACGAGGGTAGGGGTGCGCCACCGTGATGAAATGATTAGCCAACCAACGAATATAGGGCTATGAGGTCCAGTGTATACCTACCTACCTACGTCACAATAGAGGCAATTTCCATGCACCCGACGACGATTTATGGGTAGGTATTTATCTATAGATATCCAATCTTGAGACTACAATGTGTAGTGTATTGAAAATTACGTCATAACTTCACTACACATTTAGCAGACCACATACACATTTTATCCCAGAAACATGTTAAACCCCTCACCTGCTCCCTCTGTCGCTGCCTCTCGTCCTCCTCCTTAGTCTCATCAACCAGCGTGGGGGGCGCCACCGTGATGCCCTCTCCCGCTGGCTGGAACCCGTACTTGTTGGCACCGTACTCTATTACACGGACCTGGAGAAAGAAGGGGTGATTGTTGTTGTTAGCTGGAGTATTTAGAGGCATACTTACAAAAAATAAGGTAATAAGCAAAAAAAAACACTTTTTTCACTTTGATATTTGCACTCGTCATGATAATATATTATATAGAAAATAATAGAGGTACACTTTTGTTATGAGTTGAGACTGGGTGTAAATAAATGTAATTTTTTCATTTCAATAATTAGTGATACAGAAATTGTGGAATTACGAGTAGTATAATCCCGTGATAGGCCAACTTTATTTTCATATTATTCATAATCTAAAATATCATTCATATATCATTCTAATGCTGGTAAACGATAGGGTATGTGACAAAAGATATCGTTATATTTAATGTAGTGATTGACAATATTTATTTAAATGCCTACCTAAGATAATGCAATACCCGTCGTTTAAATATTTACATAGCAATTGGAAGACGATTTAAACTGAAGCTTATAGATTGTCCGAGAACCATGTGACCTTTAATTTACTGATCGCAATTTGTACATACGCAGTTCCTGACCTTTTTACTACGATCTGTTTATTTTAAGACTGTCACTTTAAATGCCAAAACCTTATAGGGTAACTTTGTTGACAAAACGACAAAACCAAGGGGATTTTCATGGAATTGATTGGTATACGAATATATTTAAGTACTGCTCGGTGGTTATTGTTGAGCACAACTTTTGTGAGTGAGTGGTTCAGTCTTGGTTTCGAATACTGATTTCTTACAGTATTTTTTAGGCGGTTCACCGCAATTTGCATGACATCTTGATCAGCACCTCTATCGGAAACATTAGAAACTAATAAAACGCAAACTAAAGCAGGTGAACTGTCTAGTGCCTACCAAATCAACTATCAACAAGAGTACATATTTTTCGTGATGCCGACACAATATATTGGTATGTTTATCTAAATACCTATAGTAAATAAATATAGCACCAACCTTCCCCGTATCGTCCTTGTACCCGTACTTCCCCTTGACCTCCCCCGTGGGGGACTTGGTCTCGATCTTGAAGGAGCCGTCACCCGCCTCGTAGCCGTACGTGTACGACCCGTCCTCGTTGTGCCTGGAACGTGACGTGTTGGGGATCATAATAATGTACGATGCGTGGTCATTACTGGATAATATTAAGGGTGTCGGTGGTACGGCATTAGGGGCGTGTATGGGAAGGGTATTAAATATAAACATATAGGTTTGAAAATATAGCTAACAGGTTTGTGAAATTGAAATGAATACAGCCTGCGGCTGCTACACGGGTTCGTTATTGACGCCGACAAACTCGTGTAATGCGCATTCCACTAATCACAGCGCCGTATTTATGAATAGCAATCTAGTGACGTTTATCTACGTCGATAACGAACCCGTGTAGCGGCAGCTGGGTATGACATGCGATAAACTCGGATTTTATACATTCCAGCCTGCATCGCGAATTGCGACCTCTTTAAAAACAGCATCGTAACGTTATGGAGGTAGAAAAATATGCTATGCCGCAGGGGATGGTAATCTTCATAGGATTATTGAACCAATGAAAAATCACCAGCCTTATACACTCACGACCAAATAAACAGTTAGTTCTGTCATGAAGTTACTTTTTTCGTTTAGGAGTAATTTTCTGAATGGAACTTTTTCATTGCCCGTGAGTGTAATAACCCCCAGCTCACCTGTTAATCTGCTTGAGGATGGCCACTGGCGTGGGCGCCACCTTCTGTGGCCCCGAGGCGATGTACCGCGGCGCGCGCTCCTCCTCGTACTGCGCGGTTGCGCAGGCGCACGCCAGCGCTAGTAACGTCTGGAAATTGAGAGAGATGTGTGCGGTATAGTACAGGAATCAGGACGGAAATGATAAACAACTAGCTTTTCCCGCGAGCTTCGCTTCGTCTTACAAAGTTTTCCCGTGGGAATTCCAGGATAAAAAGTAGCCTATGTGTTAATCCTGGGTGTCAGCTACTTCCATACAAAATTTCATTAATAATAATAATAATACATACATACATACACACACACAAACTATATAAGTAGGATGAAGTACTCGAAAGAGTGAAGGAAAAAATAATTAGGTATGACAAATACAATAGAAAACAGAAGAGGATACATGTTAAAGTCTGTTTTTTTATTTTTATTACTAAATTGACAGATTCTAAACGGTTCATCAACAGTCGATTGTCCCGCCAATAGAACGATGCGTCACTTAATCCCGGGACCATCGACTGTTGATGAACCATTCAGAATCTGTCAATTTCATATCTGATATTAAAAAATAGACTTTAGGCTCTTATATTGTTTATATGGAGAAAGATAGGAAGAGGAAGAACAAGATAAAGTTATGTAGACCAACCGAAGAGGAAGGTAAAGATTAGATGTACCAATCAGGACATCTAGTTCAATCTCTATTTTCATAGGACCGAGAAATATACCTATTATATAAATTATACCTATTATTCATTATACCTATTATAGGTATGGTTATCGTTTCATGTAAGCCCCGTTAAACTCTGTTTATAAACCGGAACGCCGCTGATATTAAAACATCTATAATCTCTTGAATCTTCCTCTCCATCTTCAAATAGAGCATATAAAACCATATTTTCTATGACCAAGAGCGGTATATGGCGGTAAAAATCAACACAAAAGTCTGCCACCACCCACTTTACTTACATGGTGTCATTGAGACATGGTATGCGGTGATTTATTTATATATGTGATATTGTAAGAAACAATCACAAACAATCAATATATATTACTTTCAATGTCAACGTATTATCGACAGCCGCTACTTACGTTTTTATTTAAACTGAATTCTGACCTTGACTCAGAAACCACAAAACTAAATATTACACTTACTTAACTTGGAATAGTTTCTTTCATTTCGAAAATAGAGACACGCATAGATGGCTTTTAAAGCCATGCCGTGGATATTTGAATATCTTAAGTAATGCTAACTATTTGAAAATGGAACTGAGTGTGAAACGCGGTCAAGTGCGATGCGATTGAACTGGCTGGAAATATTTTTCATTTTTCTTTTGTTTTTTAGGCCTACTCGTATGTGCAAATAGTATGGTTTATGTCTGTCAAAGAATATGAGCGAAAGTATTTCCATTATTACGAGTACCTACCTAGTTATTGAAAAAGACTCTGCAAGGTTTGTACAGGGTAGATTTGTGTAAGTGATCTTGCTAAAGGATAAAAAATCATCTGTTCATTTTTTATAAGAAATAGAAAGAATTCAACTATTTCTGGTAAGGAAGAATACTGTTAAGTTTCCTAATAATTTAATTTAAAATAATATTGAAAAGTAAATAGTTTTTTAAATATTTATAACAATGATTATATGTATAAGAATATAATTTATATTGGAAACGACCTTCTTATAGTACATTTTGGTATAGATATACTTCACTTGTTTTCTTCAACAAAGCTCAATTCGCCACCTGACAGGTTGCGACATCGAGGTTGACGAAACAGGTGCAAAATGCACAGTGATCGACTTATAATATTTTAAGGTTGCATTCAAATTGTCCCGCAAGCAACATTTACTAAGTGCTAACTGTAGTACTTTATTGCACATAGTATTGAGTCTGCATACAAATCAGATGATTCAAAACAAAGAAACGTGGTTTCGTTAAAAGAAGAGCTTATTAAGTACTTATAGATTTTTTTAGGTTAGGTAGGTGTTTATTATTTAGTTCAAGATTTCAAAACAAAACATTAAGCAAGGTCTAGATAAGTTCATTAAAACCTACCTACTTATAATTCTCTCACGTTACACTCAATTTATGTTATTTATATATTTTATTTATGCGACAATTTTGCAAGTTTTTTACAAATTATTATTTATGGCGTAAATTTTTAGGTCCCAAAATATATATAAAATTTACCTCATGCTTCAATATATTCTCAGCGCGTACGCAATACATACAAACATACAAAACGTGGTTACACGGAATGCACAAAACCTTGTCAATTCCGTCAACGAACCAATAATAAGTTGCTCATAACACAAAGGGCGTAGACACAGAAAGTGGACAGACATTTAGAGGCCACCTGGTCACCATTCACTGCACCGCTTTACAATTATATCAGAGCCAATAATAATATACAGCGACTTGCATTAGGTAATACCAGTATTGATTAGGTTCAGGAACATAAGTTTGATAATATTGGCTAAAGTTGTGCTTGGCCCATAGTACCTAGTTTAATCCAAAGCAAGAATGTTATTTGATTGAATTATTTATTTATCAGACACCAACAGCGTGAAAAACGGAGGCCTATACCCAACAGTGGGCGATATAAGGCTGATGATGATTATCTATTTTTCATAAATGGAATTAGGTACGATTGAATAAAAACAAGACCATGCATGACTGAAGTACCTGAATCTCCTACAATAATGGAGGGTAGCCACAATTTGCGCTGGTTTTGATTCTAACCCGGGACTCATAAGTCAGTGTTACGGACTACGCTATGATGTTGTCAAATCATGCTAATGTTGAAAATATTTCTACATTAGGGTTTACGTATATTACGTTACGTAAATTTATCAATTCGCGAATGTTTATGTTGTAATTAACCCAACTTTATGAAAGTACTTTCAAATGTTAATATTAAATTTCTATTAATATATATAAAAAAAATATTTAGAGTTATTGTTTTAATCCACAAATAAATAGGTACGTTACAGTAATTATATTCTTATCATAACATATTACATGTATATCAAATTCACTTAGAATTGTTACGCTTTAGCGGACCCTGTAATAATATAATTAAAACAATGTGGTAAAAGATAAGCGATAACTGAGATAACAATGACTTAAGTAAGTAATACATTCACAATTTTATTTATCTTGTTCAGGAAGTACATAACACACTATCACGAAAACTAGTTACAATAAGCATAACAAAAAGCTGCAACTGAGCAAATTGATAACAATATCTTTTATAAATAACTCCACACTTTCACCTCAAAATCACTCCAAAGCCATCCAATAAAATGATACAAAACGTCACAAAAATTTCTTCACTCAAAAAAGGCAATAAATCTTTTAAAAAAATGTTTCTTTTAACGTACCAATCGTGTGATGGCAGCCATGTTGTGTAGTGGGGGCGCTGCGCGGGCGCAGGTCGCTTTTATACCGACAGTCGGGGGCGGCCTTTCACTCTCTGAGTTATCTCTTCACCCCTGGTACCCTGGTATCCTGGATTATGAGCGGGAAGGTTTAGGGGACTGGCATTGACGTAGTCTTAATAGGGCATGGCTACAATGAAATTATTGGTATTTTATGCAGTCGTAAAAAACCCTAAATTTGTTTAGATAAATAATAATATACTTACTTACCGCGTGGCAAAGGACTAAGTAATTTGAAAATTTTGCATTTTACAATGGTTGATACAGGGACAAGCAACATCCCGTATTAGGTAGATTTGTGCCAAAATAATAGCTGAATTTCCATTTCATTTTTTCACACTTACTTGCAAGGCTGTGAATTCTAAAAATCGTAAAAATAATGACCTAAAAACCTCATAAGATGGCGCGGTTCCAGTAAATTGCAGCGAGTACGCGGCCCGCAAGCAAAAGAGTTCAACGCGCGCGCGCACTTGCACAAATTTTAATATACTGATTTACATAATAAACTATATATAATTATGATACGTAATTCTTAAAAAATGTTTTTTTTTCAAATATTACAACAAAACTATAAGCAACATAAGCTAGGTACCTCAAAAATTCATTTGTAAAAACTTAATAAGTTATCATACAAGTCATATTTTTCGGACATTATAATTGGACGTTGATGCGTTCATTCGTAGGTCCTGATAGTATTAATTTTTTTACTTTAAATTAATGTTTATGTAACACAATAAAATAGTAAATGACAGTAACTAGTACCAAATAAAGCCTTTTTGAAGGCTAAACTAAATTAAATTATTTAATTAATTTTGCCATTGCTTATCTCAAACCGGTCAAGTGCGAGGGCAAATGTTTTATGTATCGTAATATACTTGTGTATAGTTATCAAATGATAAATAAATATCCACCCCCAGTGCTTACATAGCGGATAGATATGAAAAAAATAATAATTTATCAGCTTGATAACCTACTAACATCCACAAAATAAGGTCCATAAGTATAACGAATATGATTTGGAATTACATATATAGTATTGATGAGATAGCCTATTGTATGGCGTTTTAATTTTAAAGACATGAAATGATTTGTCTGTACCTACCTTTTAAGTTATTATCACTAGTAATGATCAGCATGGTAGTCAACATCACTTTCACTCACTAAGACTATAATTTCCTCATATCATGCTGTGTTCGTCAATAAATACAAATTGTAAACCACACATTTAATTTATTGTTACATTTTCTTATCAAGTTATCACATAAAACTGTAGTTTTGCATAAGTGGCGAGGGCGACTAGCGCCGGAGGCTCTTACGAGTACAAGATATTGCTTAGATTGAGTAGCGTGAGGGTTACTCTTTACTGACAAAAAACGACGAACGTGAGCTGTCGTGCCATCGGCACGTTTAATACGACGAGATAGAGCCGTGGCTCGCGCAGCGCTCCTAAACTTCATTTTTCGTCTTAAAGGGTGACCCTTCTGTACTGTTTTCATTCAGTTATTTCCTTTACTAAACGCCTGTTAGAAACATAGGTATACGATTCTTGCAATTTCGTTGATGTTGCTGTCCCCAGGTACCCAAGTGGTACAGAGTGCCTTCGTGGCCTCAGTAAGGCTAGCATAATTTAGCGATATCATAAGTGAGTCGAAATACATATAAAGTGAATTGATGATATATGGATAAATAATTCAAAAGGTTTTTATAATTGCACATATGTTATTTTTTAAAGTATACTATCATTATCTTTAGACTTATTTATTTATACTATCTTTATCTGGACACAACCCTCTCCCTCTACTTTTCCTTCTACAAAGTAAAACTAAATAATTTCCGTATACAAGAAAACTACCTATAAAGTTATTAGACCCTAGTACAAACAATAAATCATAGCTACCGTAACGGAAGACCCTCATCTTAAGTAATCATAACACATTACTTGGAAAAGTAGAGCAAAGGTTTTTGCGATCATACGATTTCCCTTTTAACCTTAACTAGTCTAAATACATCATAGTTAAATCTTATTTTGAAAATAAAATGAGATAATGGAATAAGATCACACATGAAGTGCCTATCAAGTGACATGTATGCAGTACATACATACATACATCCATCCTGACGACCCTCAGCAGGAACAAAGGGCTTTGAGAAGATTTCTCCATCTGGCTCGATCTTGGACAGCGGCTGCGAGATCTTCCCACTCCATCCCCACAACCTTTGCCTCACTCTCCACTGAACGTCACCGGGTTGTTTTTGGCCGGCCTCTTTTACGTTTTCCAGGTGGCTGCCAGTTGAGTATGAGTGATATGTATAGAGACTGATTAACTCAATCCAAGGAATACAAGCACTTCCCTAACGGGAAGACCTAATCTGACTCTTGACTCAGTCTTTTGGGGAGCTCTACAAAAAAACTTAATACATTATACACTCACGGGCAATGAAAAAGTTCCATTTAGAAAATTAACTAATTTCTAATGTATGTCTAATGTAATTTACCTAATATAAATAATGACTACAACAGCAATATTTAAGTGCATTTAATGGTTCATCAGAATATTACCAACAAAAAACGTAAATATTTTGTTCAAATTTCCTATTCAATGTTTAAAAAAATTGGGGTAATTCGTTGTCTGCATTTCGTAAGTAAACTTTTTCTTTGCCCGTGAGTATATTTTTTGGGTTCTGTAAGGAAAAGAATATTATTTGCGGGTTATGTGGAATTTAATACAGCAAATTGGACAAAGAAGGCCAGATTTTTGGAAAAAAATCTAGAAAGATTTTCACCGCGATAATGCGCCTACGCACAAGGATCATCATTGTGAATGAATTTTTAGGCAAAAACTCAACAAATACCATCGGGCATCCGCCATATTAACCAGGTATCACGACTCTAACTTATTTTTTTCCAAAACTGAAATTACCACTTCGAGGCACTGTTTTCAATCGATAGAAGAGAAATCGGAAAATGTAAGGAAAAATCGCCGCGAGTACTAAACACAAATCTGAAATATGCGTTCAAAATAATGTTCTGATGATTGGATAATTCGTTGGCGTATGTGTATCGTTTCTGAAGGAGGATACTTTGAAGGTGATAAAATAAATTTGGATAAATAACAAACATTTTTTTGTTTTATTGACTCAGTCCCGATACTTTTTACACAGAATGTATTATCATGTAAAATAATATAGTGTAAATATAATTCGTCATAGGGAAGGAATGAAATGTACTCGTAATTATGGGAAGGTGGGCCAATTGTTGACCTTATAGTGTGAAGAATGCAGACAAAACAAGGTATACCGGATTAGATCATTTCACTACAATACGTCCAATGCGTTTGATTATCTGTTAAAGATTAAGTAATATTTATGAGATTATTTAGGTTAGGATGTGAATATTATGATTTATTGCCTTCATTAGTATGCAGTCAAACTCCTTATAATTTATTGTCATCATATTGTCACTATCTAATCGCTGCAATTATATAGAATATAATGCTACACCTTTTTAATCTGCAACTAAGATTATTACTATCTGCTCTGCAAAATAATAAATAAATAATAATTTATTTCATAGCCAAACTTAAACTTAATTACAAAAAAACAAAGTTAACAATTAATTGCTTTTTGCTAAACATTTCATTGGGCCCTTAATTTGAACACCATATGTAACCATAAGTTGGTAATGGAGAAACAAAGCTACATAATGATATTCGCAGACAAACTGAGCATATATGTGCATAGTACTTACCATGTATTAGGATTAGGATGGATTACCATGCGTAAGAATAGATATTATAACGTGAGTGCAGATATTAGCCGTATCATTGTCTATAATCATTAGACTACACTCACGTCTTCTACAAATGTACAGTCAGTAAAAGAGATACAGAATGATGTGTGCCACCCCAGCGCAAACAGTTTCCTAAGAACCATGGGTCGCGGATGGATAAATGAAATCAAATATTTTATCGATACATAGACACAATCTGTAAAGTTTAAGTATTTTTCATGTAATATATCACCCGTCAGTGGATCATAAAATAAGTTGGCCTATATATCACTTTTGCCGACTGTACTAACGAGGAATACCAGTGCCCTACCTTAAAGGGTAGAGCTTTAAAGCCTGCCCGCCTGTTCACTGCAAATACACACGCTCGCATGATGTTGCGCACAAGCTAATATTGTACGGGAGAAGGCGCCCTACACACGAGAAAGCCTTCCCCGTCAGTCAAGTAAACTTGCCAAGGTCTAAGATCCGCGACATATAATTTCTAAAATTATTATATTTATTATTATCTAAAATTTATTGCCAATATTGTTTTGACATGAGGCTACCATGGGTTTTCGGATCGCGGAGATTCGGATTCGGAGACACGCTTTTGGGGTACCTATTTATTTAATTAATTATGTTTTGCACAAATATAACATATAAGTTATACGTGTACAAAAGAAACAACCACTAACAGCATAGAACCACAACAGAAATACTCGTATATAACAATACACTCTTAAGTTCTATTTGAACTCAAATCAATTCAGAAGATAAATCAATCACACAAGTCATGTCGGAGAGCTTTAAGTACATCAAATCATTATAATGATCACGTATATTAAAAGAGTCAGTCACCAACCACTTAATGACGCATCACATGAGGTACCCTTGTAAACTGGTCCACAGGACAAGTGGGTATGGTCGCGGAAGTACGTCTGACCTTCATGCACTTTCAACATACGCCCAACTATGCTAGTGAGGGGCGAAGAAAAACGGAAGCGTATAAACAGAGCTTTTAGTACGGGTTTTGCAATTTACGATAACGCACAATGTTTAGGTTTTCTTCTGTCATCTGCATATATTATCTGTCAATAGTTTCTTGATAGTATCCGGTAGAGGCGCCACTTTGTATACTAGATACTAGATTAGACCCTCTGCAGTACTTTGGTATATACTTTGTAAAATATAGCATAAGGCCTACGACAGCTGTAATA
This sequence comes from Plutella xylostella, assembly GCF_932276165.1. NCBI lineage: Eukaryota > Metazoa > Arthropoda > Insecta > Lepidoptera > Plutellidae > Plutella > Plutella xylostella. The sequence goes on along the minus strand of NC_063992.1, from coordinate 2,353,641 downwards.
GGGTTTATGACAAATTTTATAATGCATGGCTATTCTAGGCATCTCTACACTACGAACAATGTGACAGTATTTTTACATTGTACAACGCTGTAGCTGTATGCATCTATTTATATTAAATATATTAGGTACTTAAGTACTTACTTGAATGCATGTATCGTTTAATGTTGATATGTATTAAGGTCATATACCGTTTTAATATTATACTTTGGGTAAAACTGTATCAGCTATCAGCATCATATTTAATTATTAATTTCAGAACCACAAAAATAATTATTAACAAATTATTATGTTTGACACAATAACATGTACTTTACTTAGGTAACCTATTAATTAACTAACTCTATCACTGAACTCTATCCGTCGCAGGTCAATGAACCCGACATAGGCAATGTATACATAAAACTTTTTTATGTGCTTTAAGGTTACTTATGTACTAAGTTATTTACTTTAACTTTATGACTCATCTCATCGAAAGCACCTACTTACTATAGAACTCTTAACATGCATTACAAGGTAAGCTTTCAAGAGCATTTGACATTTTAGTCATGATAAAAATTATTTACGAGTATATTCCACGTCACACTGAGTGCGTGCGTGAACCAGTTCAAGTTTTAGTGCGTTGTCATGAATTCAATAAGGCCTAGGCCCCATTGGTGCGTTGGGTCGACGCAGCAACGTAATTTTTTGGGATGTGTGGACAATATTTCCTATGGGACGATGCGATGTAACGCAGCGCAACGCAGCAATGGAGCCTCACACTAATACTCAGGTCACGGTTAAAATAGCATTTATATTTTATTGTACAGTTTACTAAAACACAATTTATGAACAAAAATATTGGATAGCGTGGGTAATATCAGACAGTGTTGTGCTGCCGTACATAAATAAGGGTAAAATTTCTTTATCAAGATTCATGACAGTGAGCTACAGGCGCCAATTTATATGTGGAATAACGAAAATAAAAAATAAAGTTCTAAATATAATAGTATACACTCACGAGCACTTAAAAAGTTCTGCCTGCCATTGACGTCCCATATGTTTCATTGCTCGTGAGTGTATGATCTGTAAAGATAGTTGTTGCTAACAGGAAAATTCTTTCAAGTCAAAGAGAATCCCGTTGGAGGAATCTGTTCCTGATTAAATATGAACTGAAAAGTAAAATATTTGGTGTTTCCCAATAAGAAAGGGCCTACGTTGTTGTAATTGAAAAGGTTAACAACTTAAACAGGATGTGGTCAAATAGCTCGAATCTTATATCCTAGTTACCTAGCGGGTAAATCAACAAATTTAAATATTTTTTTTTAATAATGAGTAAAGATACAATTACTTAACTAATAAAATTTTATTTAATTATAGGACCACCTATTAAAAATATAATTGTATTACTTTTCCCAGTGATGTACAATGTAAGGGGCAGAGAAACCTGACCCCCCTCAGAAGCATTGTTACTATGAGAGGGGGGTCAGGTTTCTCCATTTGCACCTGACCGTACCTAAATTCTAATCATTTCTGGTTCCTATTCAATTTAGTTGTATGGAGAAAATATTTTTGCTAGATGGTAGGCCGTAATTAATGTAATATATTGATCAGGTTACTCTCTATACTGACTAAAAATGAACGAACGAAACTGTCGTGCAATGGGCACATATTGGTATCGATTCTGAAGGGCACATTCTAATTTTAACGCTGTCAAAAAACGCTTACATTCTCTCTAAATTTATTTGGCATTCTGAAGGCACCGTTTATCTCCAAAATTAGAGACGTCACTTTAAATTTTGAATCTGACAGCGTTAAAACTATTCAACTTAGGTTAGATGGTCGAATTGGTATTCTGAAGGTGCCATTTTTAGCGCTGTCAACTTAAAATTACCAACTTTCTTCCTAAATTTAAAAGGGGTCTAAACAGGTGCCTGTTAAAATTATACTAAAATTTCTAAAAGTAAAACCGTGAAATATATGGGAAATTGTTGTTGTAGATGCATAAATGTGGATTTAACTTAGAGCTGATGTGTTGTTTAAGCATGTAAAGCTAATTGCAACGACGCTAACTTATTATTTTTTGCGAAACTACGATGTGAAAGTGACTCTGTTTTGTCATATTATTATTTCTGATCTTTGGACTGAATGACTGAAAAACGTGTTATTCATCTGACATGGTATTCATGAACCGGGTTGCTTAAAAACAACTTAAGTTATTGTTCTAGATCTAATAATGAATCAACACACCTACCGATCTACTTCTGGAATTACACTAGCCCTAACACCTCGGCTTTCCTCTTCCAAACGGACCGGCTCTACATACATGAGGAACACCTTAACCTTAACTCACCTACCTGTGGACCTACATATCTAACTCTCTACTTACCCCTTTCAACTTGTAAGAATATTTTACTTGAAGTGGTCTCTATATAGCTCAAATATTTAACTAAGTACTTATTTTGTTACAGGAAAAGTAGGTTACCTTTTATCTGAAAAATATGCCTGACTTTAAGAAACTATATACTACTATACTATTACTTTTTATGAAAGAAGAAAGATTTTTTTTGGACGAATAACTTTATTTGGGTAAATAACAATCACAACACACACTGGTTAAGTAATTTTTCTGACACCAATATACACAATTGCTTGATTTCATTTCTGTATCTTATTTCCATTATCTTCTAGTTCGTAGGTAGGTAACTAGGTGGTCTGATGGTAGTTTTAGTATTGTTGTTCCAGAGAGGAATTAATATCTTGTATCCAGCGTTTCATGTTTAGTTTATGGGTGTGGTTGACTTTTCATTTTCTTTGTTGTTGTCACTGAAAAATAAAGTAAGTATAGTGCCACAAACTTATCTGTTCCGGTGAGAGTGAACTAAATTGGTCCATATAATCTATGTCAATATGAAATTCATTAGTAAGTAATGAGGTAAGTATGGACCAATTTAGTTCGCTCTCACCGGAACAGATAAGTTTGTCGCACTGTATAGGTAAGTTGTATGGATAGTGGACAGAATAAGCTTATCGTTAAAGCCTATTTACACAAAACACTTTATATATTAGAAACGAAAACGCCAGAACACAAACATAAGTAACCAGATGGCCAACTGATAACATATTTACTTAGGGTGGGTTGCATCAACATCCCGGTTATCGTAATAGTTAAGGTTAAACTTAGCAATGACAGAGTCGTTACAGTTAATATTTTACTGTAACGTGTTGCACCATCAAATCGTCGGTCATTGTTAATGTTATTAGGGTTGCTATTCGTTTGAGACATAATTATCCCCAAAGTTATTGTGGGAAACGTTTTTATGTAAGGCAATACCAAATCTAGCTGTCGGACTGAAGCCGTCACAGAGTACATTGTAGCCGTCATTCTCTGTCAAAGCACTCAATGTCAACATGTCATAGGAACCAAGTCTGTTGTTCCTCCAAATATTGACCAAAAGATTATCATCAATAAAACCCGCGACAAAGTAGACTCTTATAAGCCTTTATTATTATTAAGAGCGGTGATAGCTCAGTCGGGTAAGCGCCCGCTTCTCACGCCAGAGATGCGGGTCCGATCCCGGCTCTGACATGTACCAATGAGTTCTTTTAACATAAGTACAATGTATACCATCGCTCTTACGGTGAGGAAAACATCGTGAGGAAACCTGCATATCTAGATTTAGCACATCTAGATATGTGAACCCACCAACCCGCAGTGTACCAGCGTGGTGGGAAGTGGTCCAAGCTTTGGAAGGCAGTTTAGACCTTGGGGATATGCACAAAGGTTCCATTCTAGAGAGCCAGGTGCAGGTACTTACACCCCCAGAGAATAGAATAGAATAGAAGCCTTTATTATTAATTATCTTATTAATTCATTCTTAACAAGTTGAAATAAAAACTAACGATGTAATCTATTAAAATAATTATTTATTGACATCCTTCGATTATGCTCATCATTCCTGTTAACTGCATAGACAAGTTCCTCTTCATCAGATGATGAATCATCATAAAAAACCTAGCTGGTGGTACAGCACAGGGTCTCTATTTTGTTTACATAATATATTATGCAGCTATGCCGTAGCCACAATAATGGGCTGCACTCTTCTTAGTTCTGTCCTTATTTTCATTGATATATTTCCGTATTTGAGTGATTGCAAAATTTCTGAAAACAAGGTTATTCAATTAAAGAGTTACGTAGGTTACTTTGATATTAGATTGCTGCGCTGGACCGGCAACCGGCAGGTAGCCGGTAGTGGCTGGATAAGGAAGGCCGAGGGCACAGTGTTGTTTCGCTCCTTAGAAGAGCCCATGGCTAGAAGTGGACGCTTATTTGGTGGTGAAGATGATCATTACACCTACAACATAATAATAGGTGCACTTACTTCGTCGTTGGAGGCAGTAAGAAAGGTTCTAGTTTTAAAGCCAACACACGAGTCACATTTTTGAGACCTGCGAATCTATCAGTTCTCTGAAAGTACACCTTTCTCTTCATATTTCGTAAGTTCCGTACTTACTCCACCTCAATCTCAATTTCTGAGGAACTTGTTTCAAGCACTATTTCACGTAGAAGCGACATGATAAGAATTATTGAATATTAATATTTGTACGTAATACTGTTACTTTGAGGTTATACAACGGGTTTGACAGCTACCTGACTTTAACTTTAACAGTAACCGGCCAACATGGGGTGGTTATGGTTATCGTTAAAGTTATGACGTCATTTTAACCATAGTTGAATGGTGCAACCAATTTTTCGCTTAACCGATGCTTTGACAGACGATGTGACGTTTGTAATAGTTAAAGTTAAATGGTGCAACGCACCCTTAGATTTTACGTAGGTAACTTCCTAAAATAATTCATAAACTTGCACACAAGCACCTTATCGATATTACAATTGCATATTGCAAACACAAACATAATAATTTATAATAGATGTTTGTTTTGTATTATAAAGACTTAACAAAATAACAAAAATCCTTTAAAAAAATAGCGGCAAACTTTTCGTCGGAAAATTCAATATGGCGGTGATGGCACCGCGCCGGCGGCGGCGCGCCTCTCTTGCAGTCCCGCGCATGCGCCATAGAGATGTACCTAGTGCAATGTTACTTGCTTCCGAACTATGCTTGAATGAAAAAATAATCGATGCTGCATCGATTCCTGGGTAGGTACTTTTATTATAATCATATGCGTTTTTTGGTAAATATAAATACGTACTCGGGTATTTGTGCTTTTGTAAGTATTCGATACTTTTCATATTCTTATATGAATATCATCCGTTACACAGTCATCTACTTAAGTATATAACGTAATATCATCATCAACTATTAAACATTTAAGTAAGTAAGTACTTACATTAACAGTGGACAACATTTAGATGTAGAACTTAGTACCTACATACTTTACTGAAAAACTTGTTTAAAATATTCTAGTGCAATAATCGATTATATTCGATAATTCTCACTATTTAAGAACTTACCCCATCTCTACTCTATTATATATTTTTAAATCACTCGGAAATGTCCATAGACCACCATAGAAGCAATTTCTAGCCAGAGTTACCAGTTGCAATAATGAATTATGAATATGTTACATAAATAATTAAAATTATCACGAAAACCAATATAAATGCAGGGTATTTAATTCTAATAATTATTTTCAACTACTATTTAGGATAATTAAATTTATTTGGAGTACTTTAAGGTTAAAAAAGTTAATCGATATTTTCGATTGTAATATCCTTAAGAACATGGCCACACTCATTTTAAAGACGTCAAATGAGCCTTCTAAATTTAGTTGGCCGTTAAAATCGTTGCCTTCAGAATAGCAAAAATTAGCGCTGTCAGTTAAATTTAGAGATTTTAGCTAATTTTAAAATTAGGAAGTGCGCCCTTCAGAATCGGTACCATTATCATAGACTAATATTGGTACCGATTCTGAAGGGCGCACTTCCTAATTTTAAAATGAGCTAAAATCTCTAAATTTAACTGACAGTGCTAATTTTTGCTATTCTGAAGGCAACGATTTTAACGGCCAACTAAATTTAGAAGGCTCATTTGACGTCTTTAAAATGAGTGTGGCCATGTACTTAAGGATATTACAATCGAAAATATCGATTAACATTTTAACCTTAAAGTACTCCAAATAAATTTAATTATCCTAAATAGTAGTTGAAAAGAATTAAATACCCTTCATTTATATAGGTTTTGGTGATAATTTCAAATATTTATGTAACATATTCATAATTCATTATTGCAACTGGTAACTCTAGCTAGAAAATGCTTCTATGGCTCTATGGTGTTCTATATACATTTCCGAGTGAATTAAAAAATATAATAGAGTAGAGATGGGGTAAGTTGATAAAATAGAATAATCGAATATAATCGATTATTGCACTAGAATATTTTAAACAATAGTTTTTCAGTAAAGTATGTAAGTAGGTACTAAGTTCTACATCTATGTGTTATCCACGATATTTAATGTAAGTACTTACTTACTTAAATGTTTAATAGTTGATGATGATGTTACGTTATATACTTAAGTAGATGACTGTGTAAGGGATGATATTCATATAAGAATATGAAAAGTATCGAATACTTACAAAAGCACAAATACTTTATCAGTAGGTACTTACTTAACGTATTTCCGATGTGTACGTATTTATATTTACCAAAAACGCATATAATTATAATAAAAGTACCTACCCAGAAATCGATCCAGCATCGATTATTTTTTCATTCAAGCATAGTTCGGAAGCAAGTAACATTGCACTAGGTACATCTCTATGGCGCATGCGCGCTGGGCTGCAAGAGAGGCGCACCGCCGCGCCGGCGCGGCGCCATCACCGCCATATTGACTTTTCCGAAAAGTTTGCCGCTATTTTTTTAAAGTATTTTTGTTAAACAAACATCTATTATAAATTATTACGTTTGTGTTTGCAATATGCAATTGTAAAATCGATAAGGTGCTTGTGTGTAAGTTTACGAATTATTTTAGGAAGTTACGTAAAATCTAAGTAAATATTTTTATCAGTTGGGAATCTGGTTACTAACTATCTGGTTACTTATGTTTTTGTTCTAGCGTTTTCGTTTCTAATATTTAAAGTTTTGTGTAAATAGGTACCTACCTATAAGGATAAGATTATTCTGTCAACTATCCATACAACTTACCTATACTTACTTTATTTTTCAGTGACAACAACAAAGAAAATGAAAAATCAACCACACCCATAAACTAAACATGAAACGCTGGATACAATATATTAATTCCTCTCCGGGAAAACAATACTAAAACGACCATCAGACCACCGTCCTAGTTACCTACCTACTAACTAGAAGGATAATGGAAATAAGATACAGAAATGAAATACAGCAATTGTGTATATTGGTGTCAGAAAAATTACTCAAACAGTGTGTGTTGTGTGTGTTATTCACCCAAATAAAGTTTTACGTCCATAAAATGTATTTCTTCTTTCATAAAAAGTAATAGTATAGTAGGTAGTAAGTACCTATATAGTTTCTTAAAGTCAGGCAGATTTTTCAGATAAAAGGTAACCTAGGTAGGTATAACTTGTTTTTTCCTGTAACAAAATAGGTAGTTAAATATTGGAGCTATGTAGAGACCACTTTGAGTAAAATATTCTTACAAGTTGAAAGGGGTAAGTAGAGAGTTAGATAGGTACAAAAGTAGGTGAGTTAAGGTTAAGGTGTTCCTCATGTATGTAGAGCCGGTCTGTTTGGAAGAGGAAAGCCGAGGTGTTAGGGCTAGTGTAATCCTGAAGTAGATCGGTAGGTGTGTTGATTAATTTTTAGACCTAGAACTATAACTTAAGTTGTTTTAAGCAACCCGGTTCATGCCTACCTTGTCACTAACACGTTTTTCAGTCATTCAGTCCAAAGATCAGAAATAATAATATGACAAAACAGAGTCACTTTCACATCGTAGTTTCGCCAAAAATAATATGTTAGCGTCGTTGCAATTAGCTTTACATGCTTCAACAACACATCAGCTCTAAGTTAAATCCATATTTATGCACCTACAACAACAATTTCCCATATATTTCACGGTTTTACTTTTAGAAATTTTAGTATTATTTTAAAAGGCACCTGTTTGGACCCCTTTTAAATTTACGAAGAAAGTTGCTAATTTTAAGTTGACAGCGCTAAAAATGACACCTTCAGAATACCAATTAGACCATCTAACCTAAGTTGAATAGTTTTAACGCTGTCAGATTCAAAATTTAAAGTGACGTCTCTAATTTTGGAGATAAACGGTGCCTTCAGAATGCCAAATAAATTTAGAGAGAATGTAAGCGTTTTTTGACAGCGTTAAAATTAGAATGTGCCCTTCAGAATCGATACCATTGTGTGTGTAGTACATATTATAGAGCTGTTTTTCATTACAAGAGCGACCCCCTATCTAATAAATGTTGTAATGAATGTTAGAACCACCAAGTATGGTATAACACTTGTGGTACCTGCACGACTTTCTAATAAAAACAGCAATCAGGAAAAGAAAACCCCATTGTTTTTATTTACGTAACATTTTTATTTAATCGATATTTACACTCGGTCCACGTTTCGTGTGACGATTGACAGTTTGATCACTTTGAAATCGACGCGTGCGCAGATCATTTGCACTCACGCCACAACACTCGTAATTACTCAATATTGTTTACAATACGTATTTATATAAATGTTACTTAAGCCTAATTTATAAACAAATCGTAGGTTGGTACAGATTTCGTTATTGTTTTTTTGGTAATAGTTAGGTAAAGGCGAACTCGTAAAGAAATACATAAATAAAGGTAGAAAGTGTTAGTTAAATTGATATAAGTACAGTAGGATGAAACATACTAAAATATCATAAAATAAATGAATGAGCTTTAGTAATTACAACTTACTTTTGATGATTTTTTGTATGAATGTAATAAATTACACTCAATGAAACGTACACTTGATTTTCGTAGTTGAAGTTGTCGTCTTAATGTTTAGTGTCGTGTATAAGTAATATATTTAAAAAGCCTAAAAAACATTAAATTTAGACTTAAATTGATAAGTTTACATACAATAATTAGATTTAAATAGATGAAAATATCACTACATCAATAAATAGGGTGCGTTGTTACTTCAGGAAAGTTATGTTAGTTAACAAAAAATAAAACTAAAAACTACGTTTAAAAAAGTATTGACTAGTCGTAACAAAATAAAAATGAACTAATACCTACTTAGTAAAAAACCAGCCAGTAAAAAATATATTTGTACATTTATCTTATTCTTAAAAAAGTTAACGGCCTATTCTCTTCACATTTGCATTCTTTCGCATTAGTTTTCAAAATATTTGAACCTTAGCTTAGAATTAGCTTTTTTAACAATAAGATGTTTACAGTCTACGCTTAGACAACTAAAACCTAACCAGTAAAGTTGATGGTATAAGATCCCGTTGACGGGTCAAAGTTGGTAGCGGGGTGACCCAGGAAGGGATTGTGATTCTGGTAGTTCTGATACTGGGGTTGATACGCCTGTTGGGGTTGGTACGCCGGCTGGGGTTGATACGCCGGCTGGGGTTGGTAAGTCGGCTGGGGTTGGTAGTTCTGCTGTGGCGTGTACGCTTGGTACGAGAACTGGGGCTGCTGGTGGTAGATCTGAGACTGGGGCCTCGGGAACTGCTGAGGGGACTGGCTGAAGAAGGAATCCTGGAAGTTAGGCTGCGCTTGTGGTTGTGGTTGGGGTTGATACCTCGGCTGGGCAGGTTGCTGGACCTGATAAAGATAAAGATAAATTATCAGAATTAATAATATGAAAAAAAAAAATACCCTTTGTGCAACATTCTGAATTACCTAGCTGTTCCCGCGAGCATAGCATCGCCTGAAAAGTTTTTCCGTGGAATTCCGCGATAGAAAGTACCCTGCATATTATTAGTCCAGGATTCGGGCCGTTTTGACGTGACCAAGTAACAAACATACACATACACGAACACATACTCATAAACTTTAGCCTTTATTATTATTAGTCGGATGAGGTTACCTGCGTCTGGTATTGCGGCTCAGTCTGGTACGACCGGAACCCCTGGCCTGGTCGTGACTTCTGGCTCCTACTATTATACTTGGGGTCCTCATAAATGCTGGGGTCTTCCCGGTACTGGCCGTCGTCTTCTTGTCCGTCGGTGAGCGCGTTGCTCGGCGGGTCATTCAGGGTTGGCGGAGGCACCATGATGCCGGTTCCTGGAAATTGAGAATGAATAGAATATAACTTTTTTGGCCACCAAAAATAGCAAAACATACAAAGAATACTTAAAAAATGGGAGCAATGATCAATAGGCGGCCTTATTGCGAAGAGCGATCTCTTACAGGTAACCTTATTTGATTTGATTTGTGAAGTGGTTTTTAAACTACTATTTGACAATAAACATTAATTAAAAATAAACTGGTGTTGCCATCAACACGATTTTCTTTAGAAAAGGTGTGTAAACTACTCATATTGGTGTTATTGTTTTTGTATGCTAAGAAAGATTAAAAATAACCGGCTTTAGAGCATTTTTTTTGTTTTTGCTATCAAATCTTCACAAGAGCTTATCACTGAAAATCGCCGCATTTCTCTCCTTGCCGCCATTTTTAGGGCAATATCACCCGCCACTAAGACGCGCGCTCATTCCTTAACTTTTTTTCTTCACAGTGCATAATTGTCTATGCCACTTGTGTCCAGCCAACCAGTGCGTGAAGGTTACAACTGGCAGGTGACCAGAGATGAAAGGTTGCATAACGTCACCCAAATAGGCATACAGCGCGACTGCTGGACATTCATACTGGCAAATGAGGTTTAATTAGATCTAGTTAGAGGTCGCGTACGTTATTGCTTTCGACAATCGAATTAGGAATGCAGTTAAGTCAAAGGCAGTTAATGTTGTTTTATTGCTCTTGGTGTGATTTGTTTTGATTAGGTAATGTTTATATCCTATTTAACAATATATTTTCTGTGTGCGATCATCTTTGTATATACTTAATTTTCTGTAATATATAGCGTTAAAAATTCAGAGATTCACAGCAACATATTGATTTTAATTACATAAGAACCTGTAGCATGGGAATCTTCTAACAGCATGTGAAATATGTAGCCATGTTGTAATGTAGCCCAGATTGATTCTACTCATGATTATGTTTACACAGACGTATACCATTTAGCAAAGTGTAGCAAACTCAGGTCATTGCCACCTCATGTGAGCACACATCCTGTCGTAGACAACTAAATAGTATGATTGAAGCGGTCAGAAAATGATAGCGTATCGTAAACTACGTTTGTAAACATATCCTATGTTGAAATGAAATGCGTATCTGAATTAGAAATTAATACGAATTAAGTAGCTAAATACCTCTGTGGCCTGATCATTTCAAAAAGTGATTTAAAAAAAATATTTTATCATCATGTATGAATGCAAAATTATATTTACTATTGCTTTCTGCAACTGAGTGTAAGTAAATCTATGACAACGTTCTTACGAAAAGTCTTTGTACTATGTCAAAGCGATCGTTTTAAATGTTAAACCCCGCAAACTGAGATTAGCGAAGCTACACCAACACAAAAACAATGAAAAGAACAAACCTTGCGGCTCGAACCCTCGTTTACTGCCAGCTCCATACGACACCTCCCTCGTCTTCCCTTCAGCATCCACATATCCGTACTTCCCGGCCACATCGCCATTGGGATACTTGGTCTCGATCTTGAACGACCCATCAGCAGCTTCATAACCGAAGCTGTAAGAGCCGTCATCGTTCTGTTTGTTGATCTGCTTCAGGATTGGCACGGGGGTGGTGGTGGGTCCGTACTGCTGAGCTGATGCTGCTGCCAAGCACGCCGTGAGAAGGGTTATCTGTGGAGGTGAGGAATGAGATTTTATTCTGAGTTTGAGTCGATTCCGAGTCTGAATTGTTCTATGGACTCTGTGATCATTTTATCGATCGAATGACGCAGATGGCCAGTATTATAGAGCTTATGTTTTTTTTTTGCCGAAGGTTCCGGGTTCGGTGCGTTGTAGTTGGGGTAGATATTTGTGGCAGACATTTGTTTTATTCTTGGGTAATGTCTAAGTTGTGTGATAACTGTGTGTTCGCGTGTGTGTAGAGTATTTGTAGTGTATTTTTCCAGCCAGAAGAAAATTAAAAAGAAAAGGGCGTGTGAAAAAATATTATAGAATGAAAGAATTTATTTGTATTTGTTCTCTTTTTTTACCCAGATGCCACTCGACACGTGCTTCACCGGGTTCATATGCGTTTTACTGATGGATTATTTTACGATTCGATCACATTTGTCCTTGACTGTTTAGTAAAACTTAAACAGTGAATAGACCGGGAAAAAATATAATCAAACGCTACATTCTCTAATAGGCGTCGATAACGTTAACAAAGAAACAGGAATTGTTATGAGACTGTCCAGTGAATGTCCTCAAGCAACCTTGGCAAGTTACTGCCTACTGCATTTCCACTTTAGCAAACATAAGGTAGTTAGGTGCTCAGGTAGAAATAAGAGCAATTTTAAAGCCATCAATAATATATATAGTAAATTATCGAAATTGTTGGGTCAGAGTTGTTAGACCCATTTGACCCATTGTAAGTGTAATAGTAGACTACGTTTTCTTTATGGTTCCCTAGTCGCCCCTAAACTCGCATTTATGTGATGCTGTAATGTCTTACCTAATTAGTTCAATATTATTTATCATATAAAGAAAATATAAATATTTAAAACATTTAACACCCTTTGAAGAAACGCTTATTGTTAAAAACCATTTCTAAGCAACGTTGTTTCAGAATATCGCTTAAACTATCAACAAACAGTTTCTTAATACTAATGTTTCATATCTTCTAAAGTGGATCGCGAGTTGCACAAAACAATCAAAATATCTTTTGTTTTATCGTTGTTGTAAAAGGCTAATCGAAAAAGCTGTTTCTACCTGTAGGATACTTTTGTGGTGGGTACAAGATAATTCTACAGAAAGTAGGGGATTTTAACACAAATTAAGCCAGAAACATAGAATATTATCATAAAATTATGTTTCGTATGTTTATTTTATTACTTTTAATATCCAAATTACTCCGGAAAAATCTTTGAAATCAAAGTGTGTAGGCAAAAAGCAGATTTTAAATACGCTTGATGTCATATTCAAAGACGTTACTCTACTTCTTCAAGAAGGTCTCAATACATGACGACCTTGCATACAGTACCAGTTAAATTATTTCTTCACAATGTAGTCCTTAACTAGTTGCAATACAAACGTTAATACTCAACTAATTTAGTTTGGAATGCAGCGACAAGTGACGAAGCTAAAATGGTAAGACCGCACCCAAGAAATAAATTAGAAGGAAAAAATATAGAGCACAATTCTTAGTTCGGTGATCATTATAAAGTATCGACTACTTGAATATAAATAATAAATATTCAAAGATATATAATGCCCTCGATTTCCGGGTCTAGCTAAAAAATATATAATTTGGGTCAGATTAATGGCAATAAACCCATTATATTCGTCCTTGCATAGAAAATTAAACAGGGAGTTGCCAATTAATGCAACACTGTTTTTCCTACATATACCAAGGTACACATTATTATAATTCACGTCAGTAGATAATTTGTCACACCGCTCTCCAATGCAAGCAGGCAGTCATAGTACTTAATAGTTCCAGTATATCTGTAGATTGATTTACTATTATCAAGTGGGTTAGAGACCCACACATTTATAAATGAAAAATATTGCAGTCTTCAAATGTGTTTTTAATACTGGCCATTAAAAATAAAACGATAAAAAGAAAAATAGACACGGACAATGACTCATGGAATTTACTCAAACATTCTTCGCAGGATTAGCATGTCAATGCATCGTGTAATTTTACTCAGGTTCTACTTGATGCAACTGTTGGCATTTGGCCCAGTTAAATAAATTATAGTGGAGATAGAACTGAAAGGTTACAAGGACTTGCCCTTGAATAATCTTTCAAAACACTAGAAAATTATGAGCCTAAGTATGAAAAGCTAAAACGTATAATGTATGCATATGAGGTGAAATTTTTATAAGTAAGATATTTCTTATGTCTATTTTATAATCGCATGATCAGTACATTTATATTATGCATGTTATCATCATCAGCTAATAATCATCCACTGCTGGACATATGCCTGACCCAGGAGCCTCTCCTGGAGCGCCACAACACTCGGTCCTCGGCCTTCCTCATGCATGTTAATAACTTATTAATAAAATAAGCGCATTTGTTTTCGAAATTTCAAAAAATAATATCCCAGTGACTTGCTTGTTTAAAACATCTCAACAGCCTACTCGCAACATAAAATAATCGCTTTTATTCTTCGTCGCAAAAATGAGGATTAGTAAGAGCCGTTTTCCCTTATCAGTAGAATACAAAATAAGTAACCGTTGATTTTGTACCTAACCTAAATGTAATAGGCATCAAAAGTACTAATGTGCGCTACGTGATTCCCATATCTGTTGCCATGAAAATATCAATAGCCACCAAACATGACTAAGTGTAACATCAATATGGCTACCAAATTACAAATCACTACAAGAAACCCTTAATTTATTCCGCAGGCGTCAGTTCCAAACTAGATTTCGTGCAATACCCCATTGGAATGCATAATGTATAGCTACGTTTGTGGGCGGCGGCCCTTACGCAATCTATAGGCTACCTAGACAGCCTAGGTATTACTCTAAGTAGCCTAGATCTAGTTTCGGGAATTCAGGAAGGTATGGCACTACTTGTAAAATCAGGTTGTTATGCAAAGTTATGTTATTCAAATTGAGAACAAAAACGGCTACGGAGAAAAAATCTTTTAAAGTATCAGTACTCATGCTTATAATTCTATTTATAACAAAATATAACTAGGTACCTACCTACATAGTGAACTTTAAAAATGTAACTTACAAATTTTAATAACATAATAATTATTATATCGTTTCAAATGAACTTCTTTTTTAACTGTATTATTTTTGTTGGTGTACAAGTAAAAGTAGTGTGTAATATCAAAATATATTTTTGAAACACTCAAAAGCACAGTGTTATTTTTTTAAATAGCTGTTACCGAATGATTAAACCCATGGCGGATGTAATTAAGTAGGTAGCCGATTCAGAAATGCCTGACTAACCAAACGAAATTATACCTATAGTGCATAATACCCTGAATAACTAGCTAAACCGGATACGTATGTTCTGCATTATTTGTGTAACTTAAGCACAAGTCACCAACCATAGTACCGTACTTACTTACCAAAATATCATACACATGGTGTTGCAAAAATGGTATAGCATCTAGTACTAGCCTAGTAAGGCTACACATGTACACTATGGCAGACCAGAGAGACAAAGACATCTCCAAGTAATTTCTCTACATCTCAACACTACAATAAAATTATTAAAGTATCAGAAGAACTGCTGGAAACCTGTCAAATTCATTCAAATCATGTCACTTTGAGTAACATTTGAATTGCAATTGTGTTTATGGATGTACCTAGATAACAACAGTAGCAGCATTTCACTGCACATTATAATATGATATTTATTGTGACCTGAACCGTATCTGGATTTTGAAATAAAGAAATCGGTAAGCATAGTTTTTCATTTAAAGTAATATTTTGCTTTACGAATAAAAGCGTTATTTCTTTGTACTTGACACTTTTTTTCTTCTTAATGACCTAAATAAAGTTGATAGACCATCAATCTATAAACATAAATGTAGGTAGGTACATACAAGTTTAGTGCTAAAGTTTACTTTTTATGATATAATGGTGGTTCAAAGCTAAATAGGTTCTCAACTTTTACTGCGAAAATACCGTACTATTATTTTCTATTCAGTGGAGACATGATGAAACTTTGTTGAAACCTAAGTGCCTGAGTAAGAATGAGAAACATCGGAAAGTGTATGGAATTACTGAACTTATAAGAGTAATTTATGTATTACATAGCGATGGTGATGTATTGTTATGAGTGAGCTTCTGGGAAAAAACATTCTAAGACTACCTACCTATGTATGTGAAATCTAATTGCGCATAAAATTCTATTGTCAGTAAAAAGTTGCTAATGTAGGTAGGTAGGTGATGATGATGAAGTCATCACCATCATCATCATCAGCCAATAATCATCCACTGCTGAACTCTCCCAAGGAGCGCCACAACACTCGGTCCTCGGCCTTCCTCATCCAGCCAGTACCGGCTGGATGAAGTAACTAAAAATAAACAGTGCTTATGCCGCGCGGTATATTTTGTCACTTAGAATTACTCATTATAACCCGAAGTTGTTTTTAAGAAACTATACTAAAAGTTAGAAAAATAGCATAGGTATATTATACCAACTTACTCATATTTTGACTGAGCTTCTGGGCTTTTGTAGTAACTTATAAATAAAAATTAATTAAATAATTCAGTGAAGTGATTAGTGTAGGTATTAGTTACTAATGAAGTACCTACCTAACACCAGAATATAAATTCCATAATATTAGTACCCCCTACCTAGTATTACCTACGTAGAAATTTTATTATGTGGCTTCTTAAATTTTATGAAAGGCCTTCAAATCAATAATCAGTTCAAGATTTGATAAAAATCAAATAACAAATCACTTTAATTGTAAAATAATTTAAGTCGTATAATATAATATAAGTAACTTAAGTTTTCAATGGATAAAAGCTCGTTACATAAAGGATAACGAAAAATAATTTTCTTAAATTATCGGGTAGGTACTATTAAGTATTCACGTGTGTATAATAGTGCCTGAAAACTCAAAAAATAACCAATAACTAACCTTTAATACAATCATCTTGATTGATGAACACAAGCCTTCTTCGTAAACGGTTTTCGAAACGTCAAACTTTTCCCGCTCTTTGCACTGTCAGCCGGCGCGCTCACTACACAAGTCAGCTACGCCAGCCAGCGCCACTAGTATTTATAATGTCCGTTTTAAATTACAACAGCCGATACCAATATTGTTATGCGGTGTGCGGAGCCCTATGAGTGGTTTTGTAACCCTACACCATGCTGCGAGTGATATGAATTTGTTTTGGCAGCAAGGAGGTAACGCTTCTAAACGTAGGATGCGGTTGTAACCTCTTTGTTAATAATGTAGCTGGCTGAAAAGATTCTAATTTAAAAAATAAGCTTTTTCAATATGCTGCTTGCAAATTAGGAAGGAATGTAAAGCCAATCCAAAAGTTTTGAAAGTATTAATAAAAACATAAGACTAGCATTAATAAAAGTGGTTTCACACCAACTTGAAATTATCTAGGCTACTGCTTACAAACTATTTTAATTAGAAACGATTTTACAGCCAACTTTATGCTTATAAAGGATTAAAAGTAATGAAAAGTTTGTAAACATTGTGCAATATGCAGAAGCCGACTGAGTGAGGCGGCAATGTGGTTCGGATACTCGAGCAAGGCCAAGTTCGAATGTGGTTTCGTAAATTCTTATAGTCCGGGAGATGAGATCCTCCACATACCAAATTACATTAAGACAAATATTTATATGAAAAGGTAGTAGGTAGCTAGTGCTAGGCAACTTTTCATAAGCCAGTTATATTTTTAGACAATATGACAGTGAAATACAGTAAAAGAAAATATGTTTTATATGGCTGGGAAAACGGATACCTAACTGATTTTAACATAGCTAGATCGATCACTTACTATTTTTTATATCCTTAATACATACTTATGATATTATGAATAGCATAGGATAGTAAAAAAGGTAGTATAAAAGGTAATCTAGAAGTTAAAGCACAATAAATTAGGTCTCGGCCTATAAAATGTATGCCACACATGATTTGATCTCAACCTATTGAACAAGCAGCTTACAACTCCAATACAACTGGTTTACTCGCCGCTGTGGTGGTACTGGCACCATGTGGGAGGAAATACCTACGCATAAGTACATTGTTTTGTTTTTATTTTGATCCCTTTCGAACAAGAAACTTATTATTCACGTACTTACATACGTATAGTAAGGCGAAGTGAAACTCTATATTCGTAAGTACTTACGTAGTTACGTAAAAGCGTTTACCGCCTAAAAACTAAGCCCAGTGATTAAATTTTCTTCCATTTTCCCAATCCCATCATGAATACGAATACATTGAAACCATTTGCGAAAATAATTACCTAACTTAATTTAGCTCCTAAGTACAGTTACTTAATATTATTAGGAATTAATGTACACAGTAACAACTAGTATATACCTAACTACCTAAGTACCTAATAATATTTTTAAGATCCTATCAACCGACCACGTAAATAAGAAGGAGATTGTGTATACCTATCATTAAAATGAGATATTTTATGATACGTAAGTAGATATGTCAGTAAAAATATATTAAGTATTTATAAAATATATTTATACTTCCCGAAACAAGTTTTGGATCTACAAATTATAAGTCTTAAGTCAAGTTTGAATCATTAAGTAAAGGTCTCTCGGAAGGAAGTCAGTGTACAAATAATACCAATTACGTGAAAAAAGGACACTTTATTTTTCTTTCTTGCCAGATACGCTTGCATTTGTGAGTTCAAGGTGAAACTCTGAACTTATTTATTTTACACTCGCGAACAATGAAAAAGTTCCAGTGACATAGCAGCACCAATTTACTCCTAAACGGGAATGCAATATTCAAGACCATTTAACAGCGGCAGTATAGAAATCAGAATATGCCTAACCAACGACAAAGCGGGAATAATTAAATCTTTTAAAAAATTGGGGCCATTCAAATCGATGGAAATTGCTTGCCTTAATGTATTTAACTCACATCAAAATATACTTAAAATGAGTCTTGGCTAGAATGTTTACTTCTTTTAAACACACCAATATATTTAAGTTTACTAAGTAAGTACCTATCTACTTACACGGACTTGAACTCGAAAGATATTGCAAATACATCAACTTTTAAAACTGCAGGTGTAACTTATCTACGCAGCTAGCCGGTAGCATTACTCCATGACACCGCTCTCATTTTCGACAACTAAATAAGTTGGTTACACAAATTGAGGCACTTACTATGGAATGTACCTAGTTAGGTATGTACCTATGTCTATGTAACTATGTACTCCCTATATACTTATTAATAAGATGACGATTTCCGACTTCTCTCTACGTAGAGACCTTGCCCGGAGCAGTGTGTCGGATCTCTGTAGAAACACTGAGTAATGTAACCTGATTTTTGGTAATTTGTTTTGCTTTTATTACTTGAACACCTTGTTTAGTATGCAGAGTAAATAGCCTGTCTGCCATTCTGAAGGTTTCCAATAATGATGTTTTTTAAGATAAATCCTGTCGCAAGTTGCTGTTAGTTACTAATTTTTAAATGCCAATATCAAGTCATGCCAGAATCATGTCAAACCAACTATACTTACATAATAATTTGATAATAATTAATAATAAATTATATACCTAAAAATAAGTACATATAACTCTATTTTAAGTAGTATTTTATAAACAGACTTAAATGAAGCCTGTTGAAAAAAACTAATCATAGTTAAGTTTAGGTAGAGGTAGGTTTAGGCACTAGTTCAGAGTCGTGAGCACAAGTTTCGATCCTCCGTTAACGTTGCGTATCGTCAACTGTCACTGTCAAAATGTAAGGCAAAGTTAGTTCCAAAAGTGACATTTGTTTTTTCCATAAGTTAGGTGGTATTTCACCAAACGCTAAACGTATTTAGTAACCTGTCATACGTCTGTCAGTTAGTATAAAATGTATTTAAAATTTGATTTAATTACGTTTAGCGTTTGGTAAAAGTGACCCTTCGTGTAGATTCGAAAATAGTATCGAATCCTATGCTCGCGCCTCAGAACTGACCCATATCAGGGGTGATTTAACCAGCGATTAGTAGATTTCTAGCATTCCAACAGTTAGTGTGAGTATCAAATGAGACAGGATGAAAGTAATCAATACGTTTCCTCATAAGTAATACTAATCAGTGATCATGATCTGGTTTCAAATAACACTCAGTAGAAAGCATGTGAGAGCTAACTAGCGCCACCAATGTATGCATACAAAAATATCTATCTACTTCGGAACGTATAGCGTATACGTAAACTTTATTGGTGTTTTGTAAAGGTATCAGATTTGCATGCTAACTTAAAAAAAGCTCGCAAATCGCCTTTAGTGACAAAAGCGCCACTTTTGTACCTATGTGTTTGTATATAAGCTGTAACTTCTGTTCTTGTGTTTGTGTGCAAATAAATAATATTCTATCTCTTTATAAATCTAAAATCAATAAATAATGACTCATAACTTAGCACATAAACGATATCCAGTCACTAACGAGCATTCAATACTTAATTAACTTTTTTAAATAATAATAATAAAGTAAGTTTCATCAACAGTGGTCCATATTCCGACACAAGGACAAACTAGTGCGAGATACTTCCGCGTTCTAGCCGCAGTAGTCACTACTAACACGGGGGAAAATGCTCTCAATGTTTGTAATAAATAATAAATAATAATAAATATGTGGGGACATCTCACACACGGCCATCCGACCCCAAGCTAGGCAGAACCTGTGTTATGGGTGTCGGACAGCTGATATATCTACACAAATACATAGATAGATACTAAATATAAATATCAACACCCAAGACCCGAGTACAAATATCTGTCTTTAAACAAATATCTGCCCCAGCCGGGAATCGAACCCGGGACCTTCGGCTCAGTAGTCAGGGTCACTAACCACTACGCCATTCGGTCGTCATAGTAATATGTTATTAATTACGTAGTTATGTATTTTTATTGACTTTATTAGGCAATAATTTGTAAATTATTCAATCAACAGCCAAGATAGATGGAAGGAAATTTGTAAAAACCATAGTTTGTTGTTCTTTGTTTTTTGTACCTGTCTTACTAATATTTATATTTTAAGAAATTTATGTAACTAACTTTTTATGGACTTACAGTCTGCAATAAATGATTTAATAATAATAGGTCTCGTATTCTGATTGAAAGTTTATATTCTATAAAAAGCAGTTCGGTCATTATACATAGTTTAACTAGGTATTTGATGTTGAATTTCAGGAGCTTCAAATACCATGAAGCCAAATTACCTACTTATTATTATTTTAATATTTACTAGATTTGTGGCACAAATGTGACAGACTCATCTATGTTATTGATTTGCAGCTCATTTGCAGCAATACTTAGGTATATCTCCTACCTAAAATACATTTTTTTCGCCAGGTGGCGCTTTCCGTGTAAACATACAGATACACCAACTCCTAAACAAATAATTATAAATATTTGAATTAAATAATTTCGAGTGATTTTAACAGTGTATAAATGTTCTGTTGTGAATAACTCCCAAGTGATAGTGTTATCTTCGCTAGACTACACGTACTAGTGGACAAAAACAGTGAAATAAAACAGAATATAATCGTTTAAATTTAAAATAATATTGTAAACAACACAATTCGTCAAGTTGTCGTTACCTACTCTGTGGTTGTCGTGATTCTGCTAGTGTCACGTACTAAATTATATAGTATAGCTACTCAACACCAGAGGGCGCCACGACTGATTCTGCCAGTGTCACGTTATATCGTGCATCTAATTCTGCCAGTGTCATGTGATGAATTATTAAATACTACACATACTTAACACAAGAGGGCGCCACGCGTTTTGGTAAAATGGAGTACACAAAATGCAAAAAATCAATAAGAACAGAAGAAGATCTAAATCATTTCATACCAATTCTTAATGATCCGTGCAATAAATGTGGAAAAACAGGACTAAAAAGAAACGACGCACTGACATGCAAAACCTGTAAGAAAATACTTTGTTTGATTTGTAGCGGTATTAGTGACAAGTTGTATTGCCTCATGCCAAAGGAACGTAAAGAAAACTGGAACTGCAGTGAATGTCTCTGCCAAAATGCCACGACGAGCAATACTGTTTCACCATCAAAAGAGGAAAATGTAACCATGAGGAGAAAAAAACACATCACGACTCCGACAGAATCCGAATCAAGCTGCCAGTCGTTCTCTGATTACGACACCACGAGCTTGCCAGATTTGTCGACTTACCACTGTGTAGCAGAAATGGAAGAACTAAAACAACAAATATCGGAACTTAAACTACAGCTGCAAAGTGCTAATGATGAAATTGAGCGACTTACTCTAGAAAATGCAGAGTTAAGTTCCAAAACAAGAGGTAATGATTTCAGGATAAATACTCTCAAAAAAATTTGCAAAGAAAATGTGACAACAACGAAAAAACAAGGTAAAAAAGCAAAAAGGCAAAGAATTAAAAAGAAGAAAATTAATTTTACACTGGACGCCGAAGAATTACAAACGGGTCAAATATCATCTGAATGTGACGAAAACGAATCAAAAGTGACAAATAAAATAGACCGCTTTACTATAAATCAAGGTAATTCATCAGATCTATCGAATAAATCACCTCAATCAGTCAAGACATCTGAGGCCAAAGAAAATCCCCGGAGAATTATTATTTTTGGTTCTCAACAATGTAGAGGCTTAGCTAAAGCGACCAGTATAAATAGAACACATTCACCGAATGGGAACTACCAAGTCTCTTCGTTTATCAAACCGAACGCGCAGTCAGAGGACATCGTCAACTCCATGAGGACCGAAGACTTTGGAAATCAGGACACAGTTGTCCTTTGTTTAGGCGAAAATGACTCAAACCCTACTAAGGTGATAAAAGAACTTAGTTACGCTCTAAAACTGTGCGAAAACTCTCATCTCATAGTGTTAAGTGTAATCAGTAGTACTCATCTCAACGAATTTATGCTAAATAGCACTTTAAAAACATTGTGCAACAGCTCTAAAAACTGCAGATTTCTAGACATTTCAGATACTTATCCACACTACTATGATAAAAAAGAATACCTCACATACACGTCTAGAGCAATAAATTTTGCTATTGACTGTACAGCCTATAATGATAGATTTATAAAGAACATTAAAACTGAAATACAAAAAAATATGATATCCTCAAAAAAAACTAATAATATTTACACTGACACACCTAAAGGTGAGGTCACAACGCCAATACAAAACATTTTGAATAAAAATATATTTTTTCGTCTCTCCTCGCCCATCTAAATATACTCTGACATGTTTCCATCAAAACATTGCCGGCTTACTAGGCAAGCGAGAACTCCTAGAAATACTACTGTATGATTTAAAAACAAAAAATGTATTAAACGACTTTGTCTGCCTAAGCGAAACTTTCTTAAAACAAGGTGCGGAAAATAATGCACACCTATCTGGCTATAAATTAAGTTCTTCATACTCGCGTAAAACACAAAAAAGAGGAGGTGTTTGTATATTTACTAGGGTTGATATACCGGTAAAAGAAGTGACATATGTTAAAGACTATGCAATAGAAAAAGCCTTTGAATGCTGTGCCATAGAAATTCCACAGATAAAATGCATAATAGTATGTGTGTATCGCACTCCAGCCTCAAACGTAAACGTGTTTTTTACCTAACTGGAATGCGTTCTTCAAAGACTTAACAGCAAGCATAAAAAAAACACTATTCTGTGTGGCGACTTCAACATCGACATACTTAAAAGTACTAAAGAAACCAAGGAACTTATGACATTACTCGAAAACTATAACATGAAATTACACATAACAGAACCCACCAGGCAAAGGACATGTATCGACAATATTGCAAGCAACATACAGAATATAGAGACATCTAAAGCTCTGCAAAGTGGGTTGTCTGATCACAATACCTGTCAAATTTTGACGTTTTTAACGGAAAAAAAGGTAGATACAAAAAAAAACTACTTCATAAAAAAGAAAGATTATAGTCGGGAAAATTTAGAGAAGTTCCAGAACTGTTTAAAATCACTATCCTGGTCTGAAGTATTAGAAATTGAAGATCCAGACTTAGCGTTTAACAAGTTCAAAGAGTATTTCGATTTATTTTTCTCACTATGTTTTCCTACAATTAGAGTTAAAATTAAGGCAAATATCACAGGATTGAAATGGCTAACACCGGGTATAAGACTGTCATGTAAAAAAAGCAGACAACTCAGGTATAAATACTACTCTACAAAAAACCTTGAAGATAAATATACATACTTAAATTACTCAAAAGCTCTAAAAAAATGCATAAACCAAGCACAAACAACAACAAACAAACGCTACATATCGCAATCAAAAAATAAATGTAAGGCTATATGGAATATAATTAAAGAAAATAGTCAATCCATGACATCCAGTAACATAAACCAAATAGTATTAAATAATCGAATAATTACAAACCCCGTTGAGATAGCCACAGCGTTCAACAATAAATTCATAGAAAAAGAAGCCAAATCATTCTATAAATACCCAAAAAATATAGACAATTTAAAAGCCAGAAACCCAGAGACAATGTTCGTATATCCCTGTGACCCTGAAGAAATAATTAAAATCATTCAGACGCTTAATCCGACCAACTCCGTCGGCTATGATGGTTTTAGCACAAAAATAATTAAATACTGTAAGCATGAAATAGCATTTATATTGTGTTATTTAATAAATAGGTCGTTTGCCATGGGTCGATTTCCAAAAGCTTTGAAACCATCAATCATTAAACCTCTCCATAAAAAGGGGGATGTTCATGACATAAATAACTACCGACCTATTGCCCTTATTAGTATATTCTCAAAAATATATGAAAAAGCTATGCAGAATAGGATGAATAAATTTTTAGACAAACACAAAATAATTAAATTAGAGCAAAATGGTTTTCAGAAACATAAATCAACCAGTCTGGCAGGTTTTCAGTTAATGAAAGAAATTATAGAGTATGTAGATAAGGGGAAACCAGTAGCTGTAATTTTTTTTGATATGACGAAGGCGTTTGACTATGTTTCTCATAAATTGCTACTTGACAAATGTGAAAGCATAGGTATCAGAGGTCTGGCATTGAAATGGCTAAGCAGTTACCTATCCGATCGCCATCAAACTGTAGAGATAACAGCACTCTCTTATGCCAATGAAATGGAAGTACACAAGTCTTTTCCTGAAATAAATGAATACGGCGTCCCTCAGGGAAGTGTCCTAGCACCATTGCTGTTCATACTGTACATTAATGACCTACCTGACATAACTAATAATAAATGTATACTATTTGCTGATGACATTTCCATGACTATCAAATGTATTGACGATAGAAATTTTGAATCAGATGTGAATGCTAGTATAGATAAGGTAACAAAATGGTTGGAAGCTAATAACTTACATGTAAATGAAAATAAAACTAAATATATTCAATTTAGAAATAACAGAATGGCATTAAAAAATATCAATGTGAAATGTAATAATATTGTAATTAATCATACGCCATCTACCTCTTTTTTAGGCATTGTAGTTGATGAACATTGCTCTTGGCTGCAGCATATTGAAAATGTGTGTACTAGATTAAGTAGATTTGTCTATGCTCTCCACCGACTACAGAAAACATCTGACTTGCACACGGCTTTGATGGCATACCACGGGTATGTAGCATCCGTATTAAGATATGGTTTAATTCTATGGGGAAATTGTAGA
Source organism: Plutella xylostella (assembly GCF_932276165.1). Classification (NCBI taxonomy): domain Eukaryota; kingdom Metazoa; phylum Arthropoda; class Insecta; order Lepidoptera; family Plutellidae; genus Plutella; species Plutella xylostella. The sequence goes on along the minus strand of NC_063992.1, from coordinate 2,328,139 downwards.
GATATAGACAGGGTATTTATTCTACAAAAGAAATGCATCAGAGCCATCTGCTCAGCACATCCCCTTGATTCTTGCAAGCCACTATTTAAGAACCTAAAAGTACTGTCACTTCCAAGTCTCTATATTTATGAAATGGCATGTTTTGCCCACTGTCAAAGACATACACTTACTAAATACTGTGATGTTTGTTCTTTTAATACTAGAAATCCCAACAAAATTATAGTTCCGCCATGCAGAACTGAGTTTTGCAAAAGAGGTTGCTATCATATGCTCATAAAGATATATAATAAGCTCCCACAGTCAATTAAGTACTTACCTTTAGCTAGATTTAAGGTCTCACTACATAAATGGCTAATTAAAATGTGTTTCTATAATGTAAATGAGTACCTCTCTTTAAATAAAATAAATATGGACTAAGAACTAATATTCGAATACCTAATGTCACTTAATTATAATAATCATAATCAGAAATGTAAAAATATACTATTTTATACATAAGTTCTAGACATAATTTTTGCATACCTGAACAGGTGAAATGTGTAGATCGTTATTTATTATACTGACCACCTATTGTACGACATTTCTGGCAAATAAACTATTTCATTTCATTTCATTTCATTATAAGCAAGCGCCGTATCTGCCTATACAAAAGAGTTCAACGCTGCAACTCACTTATTTTCGTAGTCTATGAAGCCTACGAAAAATCTCGTAGCATTAAAACATATTTTTTATTTATAGTTTTTATGTTATTGTTTAATGTTATTGTAAAATTATTACAAATAAACTAAAAACTATTAAATAAAATAATAATTAAAAAAATTAAAAAACCACTAAAATGTAAGAAATAATTTAAGGTTTACACAAATTCTACTTGTATGAGACAGTACAAATATACCTAAGCAGGAACTGTTCTTTTTTGATGTTGGTGCGGTGACAAAGTAATCTGAAGAAATATGGCACCAACTTCAAAAAAGAACAGTTCCTGCTTAGGTATATTTGTACTGTCTCATACGAGTAGAATTTGTGTAAACCTTAAATTATTTCTTACATTTTAGTGGTTTTTTGAAGTCGGTTTTTTAATTATTTTAATTATTATTTTATTTAATAGTTTTTAGTTTATTTGTAATAATTTTCAATCAAAAGTAAGGTGCAAATGATACCAAAAAGTCCTACTAATCAATACGAATCATTCAAGCCTAAACACGAAGTAGTTGCTATATACCGTTGAGGAGTTCCCCTGACTGCCTTCCGTTTCCATCATCAGATCAGCTCAAGGTCACCATCATATTTTTTTGTTATAAGAACTATATTTACGTTCTTAATTTCATTAGAATCGGTTAATATGTGCCCAAAATGGAAATTCATACCCTGTTTTTACCCCTTTACCCACCCTTGGGGGTGAGATAAAATTCTGAAAAAAAATGGGACCACCTGGGAGCTCAACCCAATACAACAAAAAAAGAATTTTCAAAATCGGTTCATAAACGGCGGAGTAATCGGTGAACATACATAAAAAAAAATATAAAAAAAAAAAAAAGATCCCGACGAATTGAGAACCTCCTCCTTTTTTTGAAGTCGGTTAACAAGAGTTCAACGCTGCAACGCACTTATTTTCGTAGTCTATGAAGCCTACGAAAAATCTCGTAGCATTAAAACATATTTTTTATTTATAGTTTTTATGTTATTGTTTAATGTCGATATGTATTAAATTATATAGGTACTTAAAATATATTTAGGTAGGTAACCTATAACTGTTGACTGCAATAAATATTATAATATATCTGGACTACACATAAATACCAGTTCAGTTTGTATACAAAATAAAGCTTTTGAGCTAACATCAGATACGCGAGGTGACATTGTGGTAGCGACAACCCTGGCCTTTATTCCGATGTTCTAACGATTTATGAGCTCTCGCACGAGTCACACACTTGGCAAGTGAAGCAAAACACTCGCTTGGGTCGAATTTTAATCTCTCATTTCCTTTCGGTTTTCCTTATTGTCAGATTGTAGGGAATATAAAGATGTTGGTATTCGTATATAAAACTTAGAAGATTTAGGCCTTGTTCCACAATGTCTGGTTAGTGGCTACCTGTGAGATAAAATACATGCTGTCACTGTCAAAAAAATAATAACAGAAAGTGACAGCATGTATTTTATCTCACAGGTAGCCACTAACCCGACATTGTGGAACAGGGGCTTAAGGTAGAGTTTCCAGGGCCTTACCAATTTTTCTACCCTGTAAGTTGCTATATAAGAAGAGTTATAGGAACTTATTAATAAAGCAGAATGGCATGTCAACTTCGTCAAGTTATTATGATGTATCTTGTAGAATTATGCTTGCCATACCTATTTACATAGTTGCACCACAAGCAAACTTCTGCAATTTTATTTATATTCCAAACACCGCTCAATAGACCGTAAGTGTAAGTAAAAGCATAGAATAACAAGAGTACTCGTTATTCTATGGTGAAAGTAGCGTAAAACGAAGTCTAGCCGCTGCATCGATGGCCTTAGACGGAGCAGAGGAAAGCAGAAGACAGACTGCTATCTCGCTCTTAAATTTTGAGCGCTCTCATTGTCTACATTCATACCTATTATAGTAGGGTTGTTTTTGTACATTGTAGCGGAAAGCTATAGGCATAGAATAACGAGTAGTACTTGTTATTCTATATGATATAGGTAAGCATTCGGTGGCGTGCTTTGGGAGAGGCCTACGTCCAGCAGTGGACTGCTATATGCTGATGATGATGATGAAAGCTTTTGTATTCCCAATATACCTGGATCCATACCTACCTTATAGGTACTATTATTATCATGATGCAGTCTCAATTTCCCCGGCGTTACGATGGCGGCCATGACACCGCGCGTTGCTATTCCAGTCACAGGCGCGTGCGCATTTCTCATTGCGATTGTTACACCTGCTTACCAAACACCCTGTAACTCGCATAACATTGATTTTGCATAATGCAACTTGGATGTAGGTGGCTAGTTGGCTACTGTAGTAATGTAATTTCGTCTATTTATATCTGCAGTGCTAATAATTGTAACTACCTAATTCAATGTTAACCTATTTTTTCTTTTGATGTCGTCTGGGGATATCTAAACCATAGACTTAGTATATACTAGCGTATAGACGAACAAAGCGAGCGAGGGAGAAGAAAATCCCTTACGGAGATTTGGCAAGATAGAAAAGGATAGCGAATCCAATGAAACTGTGACTGGTTTTGAATGACAGAGCGTCACAATTCAGTACGCGGAAAATCAACACCTTAGTATTTTGGATTTTTTGCGTACATCGTGGTTTATTTTCAGTAAATCTAATTGTATTCAACAATGGTAACATCTTCTGCGAGTGATTGTGGCGTTAATCATAGAAATAATCCTGAAAATTGCACATTTCACAGGTAAATACCAAAATCGTCATCACTGCTATGACGCGTATATTTTTGGTTAAAACTTGTCTTTTATCCTGTATTAAATATAAAATAATGCCAATGCTGTTGTTTACTTTCATATTTTGTGTATGTGGAAGTCCATTTGTTAATAATTTACAAGATTTTAGAGGATATATTTTTCATCAATTTATTTTACATGTACGCTAGGGATTGACTCAAATTAATCGATATCATTATCGATATTTTATCTTGAATGTTCGCTATAAAAATAAGTCAGTGCAAGGCACATCTTTTAACAAATACATAAACTAATTATTTTCTATAATTTGTCCAACAGATTCCCTCTATAGATATTATAATAAGCCGAAAGTGGTTGAAATAAGTTGTCCAAAGAAGAACTCTACCATTTGCAGCAATTCGACTTAAGACTGAATGTAAACTTCATAATTTAGGAAACGAAACTGTAATGAACCAGTTAAATAAATAAATATGTGGGAACATCTTAGACACGGCCATCCGAGGCAAAGCCTGTAATATGGGTCAGACAGCTGATATATCTAAGATAAGTCAATAAAATAAGTAGCGATGAAAAAAGTGTTTTTATTTTTATTTATGCATTTTTTTACACTATGTCAAAATTATAATCTGGACAACAACAGTCTATGGAATCCAAGGCTCGAACATCGAACTTCAATAACTTATCGATGGTCCTCCAAAGTAAAGAAAGGTACATCACTAGCTAATGCACACACTGAAAAATCAAAATTGGTCACGTTTTATCGAGCTGTCAGTTCGTCTATACGCTAGTATATACTAAGTCTATGATCTAAACTGAATTTTAAAAAGTCCGCTAGTTTCAGAATCGAACCTCCGCACAACACAACAGTCACGATAACTATAAGACCTACTGTTTAGGTATATGTACTTATTTTGAATGTTCTTCGCTGTCATATTTTTTATGGTGAATAGCTCTCTCGTAGTGGAAAATTTGATAAATAAAAAAAGTTATCAATTAAAGAAACTTTATTAATCGCTAATAAGGAGGGAAAAATCATAATGTTACATGAATCATGGCATCTACACTTAATGCTAACTTTACTTGTAATAAGGCTAGGTAATTTTATTGTTTCCTTAGATGGATTTTAAATGATTTTATGGGGTCTTTTAAATACCTAGATAACTTTTCAATCCATATATAAAAGTAATCCAAATCTTTATGAATCATAATTAAGTATTTTTATATTAATTTTGCCGAAATAATCACAGTAAATATGCTATCAAAAGCACATGCACGGTTAGTAACTATGTATTTTTCCATGAAAATATGTTTATAGCCCACGCTTAAATGAAATTTAAAGCCATAATACACGACGATACAACACATATCTCAAACATGACTGAAAACATCGGATTTGATAAACCTCACCCCAATATTCAATACAAATTATAATAACATAATATTAACGGCAACAGGACATAATATTGGTTTTTATTACAAAATATATTTTCTAACTGAAAAAGTCTGATCAAATAAACAGTTACCTTTCTACTCCGTCCATAATCTTTCCAAAAATTTCAGTTTATTTTAAACAACAAAAAACAAAATGGCACCGATTCGTTAATTTCAAAACGCTATCAAATCCAACACTTAGTACACGAAAAACACAATTTCACGCAGTAGGTACATACACCACCCCTGGGCAATTCACTCGAATATTTACATTTCTTTACTATTTCACATAATTATACAACTCCATAATAATATGCAGCTCTAGTTATGTAATTATGCACAATCTATTTGCAACTTACAAACGGTGACAGAAAGTTGCTTTTACAACCATACTCTGGACAGCTCAATTAGATTTTCATACAATATTAATATTCACAGTATATTTTGAAATAAAATGCATATTGCTATGACACGGTGGCTATTTTTGCGAGTAACCATTTAGTTCTCTTGTAGCAAAATATATACCCACCCTTGTCTCATAAAAATAGCCACGAAATATCCACAACAAACTCTACCTACACTAACATCAAATTAATGTGTATCATATAGTCATAAAATTCAACTTTAATATTTATTATGATTAGCAAAAATACGATTACAACTTAAGGCATTGATGGTGTTATTAAGACACAATTAATAATGAGTTCTTGACGTATTATATTAAATAGTCATTTTATCAATACAGAGTGGGCCATTTGCTAATATTTTATGCAATGTACCTTATGTACATACCTATGTGAGCCCTCTATTTTGACTGCCCCTCGGTGATAACAATATACTACATTTTTGCAATATGTTATTACATATTTGTATATAAGCTACTATATAGTTAATTAATTATGTCATATCAATGTTTCTTTAGTCATATTGTAAAATGCACTTAAAAAACAAATAGTTAAAGTATATAAATCCGTAACTAAATATTATAGTAAGTCAAGTCGTAACAATTGGGTTAAATGGTATTAATGTTTATGTTCATATTCATATCTCGAATGACCATAGAATATAATATAAATTATGTCATTTTGTATACATAATACAACATGGGAATACATTACAAAAATGTACTTTTAATGGCAAATCTAGGACGGTGATTGATTTTTGTTTAGGCACTCTTTGAACTAATAATATATTCATTTAAAACAGCGACGCGATTTTATTAGGTTTATAACATTTAAATATAAACTTCTTATGGTGGAAATACCATTAAGATATTTTTGGTTGGGTATATAATATCATGCACAAGCGAAATATAGTATAATCGATGACAATATATAAAAGTATATTTTATATAATATAGTTAAGGCAACATGTTACATATAATCTGAACAATTGCACACTGTGTTAAGGCGCGGGACAAAGTTACATTTTTCATTTTAAGGAACTAGAGAAATTTACATTATTCTGAGATCAATTTTCTTTCCTGTAAACTATTTGTCCCGTTTCAATATTTTATTCATTTTACACATCTCAATTTCTCTATCAGCCGAATTACAACAAGTTTTTAAACTACCGTCGTGTCCGTAAAAATATAAACAAAATGCATAAAATAAACGTAATTTTTAAGACTTTTTTGACTCTGTGTACATGTTAGTAATGGCACAGTTTTTTTTTACAAATAGATTATTTTACGTTTTGTACACTTTAAGGCCTATAAAAAACACATACACCCTTAAAAACTATTTTTATACGGAAATGTGGCTATACAGAACATTCTTCATGATCTTACAGACTATAGCCATACCATTTTTGCAGTAAAATAACCGCTTTCGGTACTTAATAATCTTGCTATAGGTTTTTTTATTTTCTTTCGCTAAACTGCATATATCATCTGTTTTATCATAGTGACCGCTAGGGGCGCCGTATTGCATGTGGAATACCGGCATTTTTAAAAGTTGAGGCACTTCTACAGTTTGGTTCAACAACTTGATAGTTCTGAAGTTGGCAGCGTCGTTTTTTGTACTTTGTCAAAATAATTGACCATCTTTTAGGCGGACCCTAGACCTACAATAATAATGTACAATATATTTATTGTGCAATAAGTTTTGAATCCAAATGACGATTGCGCAATCTTGAATATTAACCCTAGACGAAGAATTATATTGCAAAATTGACAATATTGCGCAATATAATTGATCGTCTAGGGGCCGCAATAGGTGGGTAGGTTGGCAAGGTACAAGTGTAACCGCTGCCAACTTCAGAACTATGAAGTTGTTTGACGGAACTGTACAACTTTAATTAGAGGGCAAAATGACATATATTGCAGATGATATGCGACATGGATTGGCGCAAATGTTAAGATAGATAAGTTTTTGGAGATCTTTAAAAGATCGGGAGATCTTTAGTACTCTGACCTCGGTAATGGTTTTATATTACATTTCATCAAACTTAACTTTAGATTTCAATTACAAAAGGCCACACATCCGGCGTGAGTATAGATTTAAAAAAAGATATACTATTATTGTACCGATTTAATATTCTAACTAAATCGAATAACATCATTTACCTTGTCGCTTACTCTTAAAACCTAACAAAGATAGATTTTGTGCTGCAAATGGCATTTACTATAAAATTAATAAAAATATAAAAACAAAAGCATACAGTACCCAATTTCCCCCCTAAATGTGAACGATATACATAAAACTAGCCACGTTCACAAAAATAACTAATATAATTTTATATCGAATTACATTAATATCTTTAGCTTGTCATAAACAATTACGAGTATAATAATTTCCTTACAAATTATGTCTTTAATTATAAGAATAATTACACTTAAAAACGTCTTCATTTTGCAATTTGGACACTTACTTGAGCTGAATATATTGAAAATAATATTATAGCTATGCGGATTTTTTAAAATGCTATTACGTTCATGGTTTCTACAGACATGTCCAAAAATTTTATATCATGGAGCTATTCTGATACGTTTAAACTTTACTTAACCCTCAACCAGGCTACCAATTTTGTATTTCGACCGTAGATTCAATGTGGTCTGATATTAGCCCGATTAAGTATAGGGAAAACGGATATGGCAACGGAAAGTCTGTAGACAGCCAATAAGAAAACCGGTGGGAGAGTTTTATGGCGTTGCGGCTAAGATACCGAGGAGATGGCGTTGTGTGGGGAGCCCATCTGAGTGAGAACCTTGTCTAGCCACTGCAGGGGGCCGTGGAGGTGTATCTCGATCCAACACGGCGTGGACGTGACGTCCTGGCGGTGGTACTCGGCACCCCAGCCCTTCACGAACGACATACGAATAGTGCACATCTTAGTCAGCTCGTAAACGGCTTCGAAGCCGTGGTTCACGCTCTGCGACAGTAGCTGAGCGAACTCGCGGTTGTTGAATATCTTGAGCGAGCAGCCCGGCGGGATCTTGCAGACCGTCGACGGGTGGAAACCATGGTGGTGATTGCAGTTGCGGCTCTGCACGAATATCGCCGCGTCCGACAAACACTCAGCATACACCTCCCCGCCCACGTAGTACAAATGCACGCCTTTGCCGATGTGGCGACGCGTATTCTCTATAGTGGAATTCCTGTTCACGTTGCTCAGCTGGCCGAGGCAGAATCTGTCGCTGTTGTTCGACGGGTCAGTGAACCCGTCCACGACGACCGAGTGCGAGTTGCAGTGGAACACCTCGCCCACGCGGCAGTTCAGCTCGTAGTAGGCCACCGAGGCCCAGTAGAGCGGCTCCTGGTAGGAAACTGGTGCCACCTCTCCGGGAGGCAGGTCTGTGTCCTCTGAAGGCGGGGAGTAGGCCGGGGGAGGCGTGTCCGGCAGCTCCGAGCTAGCCGATGGAGGGAAGCCCGAGCCAGAGTAGGAAACATTGTGAGGCATGGCCGGCTCAGTGGTCCTTTGGAATGGGAGCAGAGAATGTCCCGGAGCGAACTCAGAGTGTCTTGGAACTAACACGGGTGGGAGCACCGGGCTCTCCACTCGCTTGTAGTGGTATGGGTTGATGCAGACCTCTTTCTGCTTGGCGCTGAAGGGGTACTGGCAGATCTCGAGTGGCTTCAGCTCGTGGTGGCTCTGCAGGTCGGGCCAGCGCCACACGCGGCAGTAGATCACGTGCGGGAGACCCTTGCGGTGGGATACCTGGAAATTGGGAGTTTCAACATGAAATCTACATAATTATACTGCAGGTTTCAGTTGAACCAGCTAAGCTCTTAAGGAAAATCAGTAACCATATGAGGAGAGTTTATCTATACATATATATTTCTATTCTATTCTCTATATATTTCTTTGTAAGGGTGTAGGTCGTAGGTACGCATCTCCAAGGTCTAAACTGCCTTCCTAAACTTGGATCATTTTCAACCACTGGTCTGCTTGGTGGGTTCACAAATCTACATGTGCTAAATCTAGATATGCAGGATTCCTCACAATGTTTTCCTTCACCATAAGAGAGATGGTAAGCATTGTATTAAAAAGTACAATTGGTATGTGTCAGGGCTGGGATTCAAACCAGCATCTCTGGTGTGAGAAGCAGGAGCTTACCTGAATAAGCTACCAAGCTTTGTTACCGCTACCTAGATAGATAGATGCACCCAGTATGTATTGGATGAACAAGGATTAATGAAGATAAATCACCTGTAATCTCCCATCAAGTGACCTTGGTATAGTGACACACTTGGAGGGAGTCCCGGGGCAGGACAGGGCTCGCTCCAGTTCCTCTATAGCCCCCTTCCTCTTCTTCAGCTTCTTCACCAGACTGTCCACCGCCTTCTCCGCCCATTTCTCTTCTTCATCACCCTGGAAATTGAGGAATTGTGATGCTTGAAACATTATGTGGTCTATGGATCTCTTTTCAGCCATAGTGGTAGAGATGTACCTTGATCTTTCTGCTGATTCTCTTTGATTGATTCTGCTGTTCATCAGAATTTTTGATAAAGCTCAAGAATAAGTTTGTTTATTTTCATACACACATAGATTACTTGCCTTACTGCTTAGCAGTCTAATACATTCATATATTACTTACTTGCATGAAACAGAAAATGCATGGGATGTACAACACAAGAATAATTTAGCACCATAAATGTAAAGAGGCCCTTGCAATTAATTCAGAGACTGTTGCATCAATCAATATGCTCATGGCAATTAAAATATCTTAATGTTTGTGTATGTCTACATATATAATCTATTGCTGTGTATCATCTGATGTTTACACAAACCTAAATGAATGCTTAGACAGCATTTTAGCAAAATCATAAAATAATCACATCCTACTTCTACTAGATACACAAACATCCAACCTAGCATTGTCTACTATTCAAAACTATGAATTCCCCTATAGTTCTAGAAACCACTCATGAATCAGAGCATATCCTCAGGCTTATGACTGTTATGACGGCTTACCTGCTTCCATCCCAGAAGCTTCTTGACCGCAGGACTTGTGAATGAAAAGAGACTGTTGAGGCTGGACATAGGCCCACTGCTCGAGGACTCTCCATCGTCCGTGTCCATGGTTACAGGCCCGCGGCGGACTGTACACACGCGAGTATGAGTCACTAAGACCGCGGCACCAACCAATTACACCGCGGAAATGCCTAATCCACCATCGATGTGCAACCAATACATTTGGTATTCCCCACACAACTACTCCAATCAACTAATTGCAAGCGTCCACTTTAAACCAACACTGATCGCCGTAGAAGTTTTAGTTGTCCTTGTTAGATGTTGTAGCGTCTTTGAACAAATAAAAAAACTATTTTATTGCGAAATATCGCGATGAATTGAAAATGTTTTTACAGAAAATTATTTAGCAAAACTCTACACTTCAAGCGCTTCCATTAACTTTTTTTCGCTGTCACTAACTATGTTGCCACGCTTAAAAATACAATAATGGTCTGTGGACTGTTGAACTTGGTTCCTAGTTCCTAGCACGAGTTTCTCCCTCTCGCAAAATCGAAATCGAGTAATGGCAGTGCAGCGGACAGTAGTACAAAATATTCATTATTCTGAGTTTTAAAATAAATTTGTACGTCAAAACGGGGAATTTTCTCGAATTTAGAAATGTCAAATCATTCTTGACTTGTTCCAAGAGCTTTTGTTCGAAGAAAGAATTCGAACTTCCTAGAAATTAACTGAATTTTCACGGAAATAAGGATCAAAAGAGAAAGTGCTCAAGTGTTTCATCAAGGAAAACCAGTGCTCTCGTACCGTGAACCAGTAATAATCACTATTGTAGTACAATTTTAAATAAAAATGGATCAGGTAAGTGATTATAGGTTATTCCGGTAGACCGCACCGATATTTTTATTTTAATTACTGTTCTTCACGATGTCTGTATAATTGTAGGTTAACAAGCTGAAGGAATTGGGTAATGCGGCGTTGTCTTCTGAAGACTTCGAGACCGCAGTGAAGCACTACACCGAGGCCATCGCCTTGGACCCTTCCAACCATGTACTCTACAGTAACCGCTCTGCGGCGCATGCTAAAGCCGAGAACTACGCCGCTGCCTTAGAAGATGCTATAAAAACCGTAGAACTTAACCCAACTTGGAGCAAAGGTTATTCCAGGAAAGGCAGTGCATTAGCATACATGGGCAAGTTTGATGAAGCCATAGCAACCTACCAGAAAGGGCTAGAGTTAGAACCCAACAACGCGCAACTGGCTGAGGGCCTGTCGCAGGTGAAGAACCAGGCTGCTGAAGCCAAGCTGAAGGCTGCTCAACTTATGGAGAAGCTCAGGAACCACCCTCAGACTAGGGAGTGGCTAAATGACCCCGAGTATGTCAAAATGGTTGAGGTAAGTTAGTTTAGCTGTAAGCATAACTAGATAGATAGGCTGCAGTTTTATAGGCCAAGGCTCAGTCATTGTTGTGTTTAATTCAAAATTATTGTTGATCAATACTTACAAAATCATAAAACTTCAATTGAAATGTAAAACAAAAAAATTACAATAGGTGATAAAGTACAATAGGTGTTGAGAATATGGATCAACAAAGAAGAAAATACTTCCCATTACCTCATATATCACCATTTTTAGGCTTACTTTACCATTTTAGATTTTTAGAACTGACTAATGTGATATCATATCTATTATGAGTTACACAAAGCCACTAAACTTTAACTTTCAATTTTACAACACTTTTAAATATTTATAGGAGATGGCGTTCAATCCATTTGGAGGTGTCAACATGGGCAAGCTTCAAGACAAAAGAGCACTCACCACTCTTAGTGTCATGCTCGGATTTGATGGATTAAACGAAAGCATGGATGTAGACCCACCAGCCCCTGAGAAGAAGTCAAGTCCCCCACCAAAGCCAGAGGAACCGCCTAAACCCAAACAGGAGGATTTACCAGAGAACAGAAGACTGGCCTTGCAGGAGAAAGAATTAGGAAACAATTCATACAAAAAGAAAGAATTTGAAACGGCAATTAAACATTATCAAAAAGCTGTAGAGCATGACCCCACCGATATCACCTTCTACACCAACATGGCAGCCGTGTACTTTGAAATGAAAGAATATGAGAAATGTATAAAGGAATGTGAAAAGGGAATTGAAATTGGAAGAGAGAACCGTGCCGACTTCAAATTAATAGCCAAAGCTTTTTGCAGAATGGGTAAGTTTACAACAACATAGATGGATAGTGGAGCAGAGACTCAATTTGTGAAGTAATCAGTTAAAAAAAAATCTTTATCTATTGGGGATTGTTGCCAAAGGATGTGGTTTTAGATTACCTTGACTATTTTCCATGGAAGTGGCGGTTATAGTTGTTTTTAAAAATATTTATCTGTTTATTTAAAACAAAATTTTTCCTGTAATTTTATTGAAAAGTAGTTTAATCAGTGCCTGTTTTTCAGGTAATGCATACAAAAAGATGGAGCAGTGGAAGTTAGCCAAAACATACTTTGAGAAGTCAATGTCAGAGCACCGCACACCAGAGATCAAAACTTTGCTGAGCGAAGTTGACAGAAAGATTGCAGAAGAAGAGAAAAAAGCTTATGTCGACCCTGTGAAGGCTGAGCAAGAGAAGGAATTGGGCAACGAGTACTTTAAAAAGGGTAATCTTACTTCCTATACTACAAATTCTATAAATGTGAAAGTTTGTTTCAATGTTGGTTAATCTTTCACGTAAAAACTACTGACCAGATTTTAATGAAATTTAGGACGCTGACGCACTGGATTGGACTCATAGGCTTTCTGGCTTTTTAAGGTGAAGCAAAGCTAACCCAAACAGCTGGATTTGTACATAATTTACATAGGAACTATAAATTTTCCAAACAGTTGCTTATTTTACCACTTATGTTCAGGGCTTTTACTGAGCAGTTGCGCAATTTTCGTAAAACCCAACCCCCATTAAAATCCGATTTGGTTTGCAAATCCTTTTCAGTGACCCGTGAAAAGGTCATCTTCACACCAATCCAATAAGAAATCAATTTACAAACATTCCTGCTCACGCACACTTTATAATCCCATAGGAGACTACAGCACAGCGGTGAAGCACTACACAGAGGCGATCATGCGCAACCCTGACGACCCCAAGCTGTACTCGAACCGGGCCGCTTGCTACACCAAGCTGGCTGCGTTCGACCTCGGGCTGAAGGACTGTGACCAGTGCTGCAAGCTCGACCCCAAGTTCATCAAGGGGTGGATCCGGAAGGGCAAGATCTTGCAGGTGAGGATTAGGAATATTATTTTAAATACCTATTTCTGTATTTATTGCTATGACCATTATTGACTCTTACAGTTATTTTTTTTTTTTTTTTTTTTTTTTTTTCACTTTTCATTTGTTTGCATCATTGCAATCTATAGCAGTGGGCTATAATAAGCAATCTCTTTCTCTACTTTGTATCTCCTTGGGTTGTTGTAGTAGCAGAGTGAGGCCCATTGACCTCCATCCTCCTTTTTTGTTACCATTCATGGGAAGGTTCCACTATAATTTCAGTTCAAGTATGTTCTTTTTCTTAAGTCGTGTAAATTTCGGCGCATTATCTGTTAGCAGTGCTGATGCGAGCTCATTAGGGTGATGGAAAAGTCGTGACTGATAGGTCAGGCTGGCTTTCTTTATTTCTTCTGCCACTGTAGGTATCTTTAAGTCCATATACATGAGATTGTTTGCTATATGCCATGGTATCCCAAGTATCCGTCTCAATGTTTTTGTCTGAAACCGCTCAAGGATGGCAATGTTGGACTTACATGCTGTTCCCCATAATTGGATACCATAGGTCCATATGGGTTTAATAATGGCCTTATAGACCAGAATTTTACATTCTGCTGATAATTGTGACCAGCGTCCTATTAGCCAGTCCATGGATCTCAATCTGCAGTCAAGTTGCTTTCGTTTTGTCCAGATGTGTTTTCTCCAGGTGAGTCGTCTGTCTAGATGCATTCCTAGATATTTTGCATCTTCTGCTTTTGGTATGGGTTGCGCATTCAGGTAGACAGTGGGGCAAGTTTCTCGTCTGAGAGTGAATGTTACATGTACAGACTTGGATTCGTTAGCCTTGATTCTCCATTTGTTGCACCATTTTTCCATTTTATAGAGGCAGTTTGCAGGTTCTGTGATGCAATTTCTGGATCTTTGTGGCTAGCAAGATAAGCTGTGTCATCAGCAAATGTACCTGCCACTGTTTCTTCTGTCGTAGGGAGGTCTGACGTGAACAGTATATATAGCACGGGACCAAGCACACTACCTTGTGGTATTCCTGATTCTATTGGATATAAGCTGGATAATTCATTGACTCTTACAGTCTATGATGAAATTTGTTTCACATTTCTAATTTCTTGTAAGGCTAGTCTTCAACCATCGTCACCCAGCCACTACCAGGCACTAATAACATACATCACATAGGTACATACATCCATATGCCCACGACTTTAATGCCCGAAGGGGTAGTCAAAGGTGACTTGCAAGTGAAACACCCGCTTTTCGCTGTACATTTGCTACACGTGATATGTTTCGAGCCATATTTCCGTTATTATACATATTCCGAATGAGTACAATGCACTTTATAGAATCTAGACGTGCAGTTTTCCTCACGATGCATTTCTACTAATTATCTCTAGCAAAGGCACTAATAAACCTCTCGCTTCAATCCGCAGGGTATGCAGCAGCACTCGAAGGCTCTGACGGCCTACCAGAAGGCTCTCGAGCTGGACCCGAGCAACGCCGAGGCAGTGGATGGATACCGTGCCTGCTCCACGCAACTGCACTCCAACCCTGAAGAGGTATGACCACTTATTTTTAAGTATAGTAATTCTTTATTTCCATACCAAAATTACACTCACAAAGTAAAAATATACAACAAACAACACTACAATTAGAGGTGTAAAGAGCATTTAGCTGTCGATAAAATTGATAGAGATAGGAAGTTTTGCTGCTACGGCTCGGCTGTAGATAGTGTGTTGTAGATGGATGGATAGTCTTGGCGTACCGTTTACAGAACAGCTGTTATCGTCTCGTCTCTATCAAAGAAGAGTTAGCCAGTGATGCTGGCTTGGTTTGAAAATCTGTTTCACTAATATTAAAAATATGTTCAACCAAATGAATCGTATTGGCAGCCAGTGTTAGCTTCGTATAGACTATGACATAAACTACTCACTATCGACGTAAATAAACGTCACTGTATCGCGATTCTCCATAAAATACGTCGCTGTGATTTGTGCAACGAGTTTGTCGACGTTGATAACTAACCCGTGCCGCGGGGCCAAAGACATAAGAGTGTTACATCATATTGACATACTATTATTCCAGGTCCGCAAGCGCGCCATGGCGGACCCCGAGGTGCAGCAGATCCTGCGCGACCCCGCCATGCGCTGCATCCTCGAGCAGATGCAGCAGGACCCCCACGCTCTGCAGGATCACCTCAAGAACCCGGAGGTGGCCGCCAAGATACAGAAACTGCTCGAGTCTGGCCTCATCGCTATACATTAAAACCTCCGCGCAAGAGAAAGATTTAAATTTAGAACTGTCAAATTTCGTTTTAAGACGGGAGCGATTGCTTGGTCTGAGGTGTAGTTGACAGTTCTAAATTTAAAATTGTTTTAAGAATGAGGCCGTGTGTCAGCCTTTTAGCTTGTAGGATTGTCGCAAATAGGTTGGATGTGTGCGAACTTAAGTGGAGTCTACCGCTTTGGTGTATTTTTCTCGTATGGCAACACTGGATTTTAAAGTTTTAAATTCACTAAAGATTGCATACTATTTCAAACTTTTTATTATTATTATTGTAATGTTGGTGGTCTATCAGACAGCTGTTTATCTATTTTAAGATATATCCGATCTGCTACTGTTTTTCACCCACTACATGAAGTTTGCCTACCTGTTTAATTGAAATATCGCCCTGTGATTTGTAATTTGTTTTCATAATTCATCATCTTTAAGCCTTAGACCATTCCAGTACTCCCAAAATAAGATAATGTAGGTGCACTTATTTTTACAATATATACAATACCGTTTACGTTTTCTTGTTAGCATATAAACAAAATATACTTACGCTAATGTATACTGCCTATAAAATTACATGCGGATTTTGTAATTTATTCAATAAAGAATTATGTAGGCAAATCGGTTTTTATTTTACTATAAGTAAGGACCATAAAAACTCATGCTAGGAGGTGTGACTGTAGGTACTTATTGGGGTTTATTGCATAAAATCCTTCAGTTTTAAAGTTAAGATCTTCAAATTTTGGATTTAGGATGGAGACGAGAAATGGGTATGATGCTGTGGAAAGAAATACCGACTGGTTAACCGCTAAACCTGGAAACTTCGAATTTTACAGATGGATACTTTACACAGTGAAGGTGTCCACTAGCATTTTTTGGAAAGTCTACCCCTAACGGGGTAAAATAGAAAACATACAGTATTGTGCAAATTAATGTGAACACGAGTGAAAATTTGAAAAAAATACATTTATTGGCTCTAAAATAAAAAAACTGATTTATATTAATACAATTTAAGTTATTTTAATAGAAAATGTGTCCTCCCTGGCTTTTATAACTTCTTCAACACGTTTTGGCATAGAATCGATATGATTTTAACAGTTTTCTGATATTTACTGGTCTAAAAAACTTGTATGGATTACAGCCTCAATCATTTTAGTTTTTCTTGTGCAATCCGTTTTACGAAGTCTAACTTTGACGATGGCCCACTTATTTTCAATGGGATTAAGTGCCGGTGAGTTCTCTGGCCATCCAAAGGCATGATATCTTGTTGTCCTTGAAATATTTAAGCATAATCTTGGACACGCGGAATGGAGGCAAATTTTGTTGAAAAACTTATTGACCGTTATCATCAAATTTTCTTAGTTCAACTTCTAATCTCCGTTCTTGCAAGTCACTGTATTTTAGCGAGTCCATCATCCCTTCGACGGGCACAAGTCATCAGGTACCTATATAAGAAAAACAGCCCCAAACTAAGAAAAGTTGATGCTAACGCTCAATAAGTTTTTCAACAAATTTCGCCCCCATTCCGCGTGTCCAAGATTATGCTTAAATATTTCAAGGACAACAAGATATCATGCCTTTGGATGGCCAGAGAACTCACCGGCACTTAATCCCATTGAAAATAAGTGGGCCATCGTCAAAGTTAGACTTCGTAAAACGGATTGCACAAGAAAAACTAAAATGATTGAGGCTGTAATCCATACAAATTTTTTAGACCAGTAAATATCAGAAAACTGTTAAAATCATGTCGATTCTATGCCAAAACGTGTTGAAGAAGTTATAAAATCCAGGGAGGACACATTTTCTATTAAAATAACTTAAATTGTATTAATATAAATCAGTTTTTTTATTTTTGAGCCAATAAATGTATTTTTTTCAAATTTTCACTCGTGTTCACATTAATTTGCACAATACTGTAGTTCTTAACTGTCAAGACTTCATATTTCCAAAAATACCCCACTACTCTTACCCCGGATTTGTCCCGAGCGAAGCCGCGGGCAAAAGCTAGTTTCCCTATATATTATTATCTATGGGCGCGGCACAGTCGCCACCTGGCGGTATACGTAGTGCACTAGCTCCGCGCCATACAATTTTGAGTCGATATTCACTGCTCGATTAGTTACTTGCTACATCAGAAGCTCTGACCCATATATCCCAAGTGGGCGCCCGGTGCTCAACCCGACAAAAAACTCTATCTTTATTGATCCAGCCAACCACCACGAAATAAATAAAATAATAAGAAATTTAAAAAATAAAAATAGTTACGGTATAGACGAGTTTCCCCCCTCCTTATATAGGCAATGCGCTGATGAATTTACTCTACCATTTTTCTTATTAATAAATCAATCATTCAAAGAAGGAGCACTTCCGGACCTGCTAAAAAAAGGTATAATACTACCTATACACAAGAAAAAATGTAAGACCGATCCTAACTATTACCGCCCAATTGCCGTCCTACCCACAGCCTCCAAAATATTTGAAAAAGCTATGTCCAACCGAGTCTACGCCTTTTGTGAAAAATATAACATTTTCGATGTATCCCAAAATGGCTTCCGCAAAAACCGATCTACTACTCTGGCGGTATATAAATATATGCACGAAGTCTTTAACGTATTAAATGAGAGGCAATATGCAGTCGGGCTATTATTGGATATGACCAAGGCATATGATAGGGTTCAATATACAATTTTATTAAATAAACTATATGATATTGGAATACGCGGACTTGCGCATAAATGGCTTTCATCATACCTTAAAAATAGAGAACAATTCGTTGAAATCGAACATACAGACCCATCAACTAGTTTAATCAAACGTATTAGATCAGATGGCATTAATATCAACGCATCTATACCTCAAGGGAGTGTAATTGGATGCTTATTATTTCTGATTTACATAAACGACCTTCCCAAAATCATGAAAGAACCATGCGTTTTGTTTGCGGACGATATATCTCTACTTACCTCATGCCAAGACAACACAATAATAAATTTCAAATTCAAACTTACTAATATATTAAGGTCCACTTGCGCAGACCTGGGTTAGCGAATTAACTCGGAGATATTTGACATAAGGAGGGTTAGATTATTAATTTGTCTTGCATCGCTGAAATATGAGCGCTAACCTTGGGATAAACTCTTAAATATTTAACCCCCCAATATTGGAGGGTTAAGACGCTAACCCGGCTTACGTCAAAAGAAAAGGTTTTTATCAATATTCTTGTATTCGTTGGAAATGTTTGATTATGATGATTAACTCATCATTCTTATATTTTTCCCCTATCTAGCAAAGTAGCAAATGGTCCCACTTGTGAAATTAAGAGCACTATGGTGTGGTTACATACATATATGCTCACGACTATGACTGTAATGTAGTTACTCAGAGGTGACTCACCCACTTTTCGCTGTACATTTTTGTACTCACGTGATAGGTCGCGAGCCGTATCGCCGCTTTTGAAAGAGTACAATTCACTTTAGGATACACATCTAGATCACGATGTTTTTTTCACCGTAAGAGCTATGGTATACATTTTTGGAGATATTGTGTAGAGTAGGTAGAAAATAATACTCAGAGTGGACAGAATAATAATAATTTATTTACAGAAGATAAGCCTACTTATACGCGCGGTGCTAACTTAAATACTCGTGGCGTTGGGAATGCACGGGGACTCGTTCCTTTTCTGCCCTGTCGGAGGCTCTCCTCTCCGAGCTGCCGCGGTGACGGTGGTGGTCGCTGCTGCTGCTTGCTTGAGCTTGCTGAACAGTTATTTCCGGAACTCCCTCTTTGTTTCCAGAAACAGCTCTTTATAGGGCTATCTTTGCTGTTATCTAAAGCACAACTTGCAACCGCGATGTAATCAATAAAATCAATACTTGCTGTTGTTATTGGTTGAGTATTGCTTGCTGGTACGGTTAGATTGAAGAGAGCTGCTTATGATAAGGTTCTTGAACGTTTTGTGGTAAGTAGAATGTGTGGGAGTAAGTTGCCACACATTGTACTTAAATTCCAAAGAACTCATTGGTATGTCTGCGCTAGGATCCAAACACGCATCTTTTGTGTGAGAAGCGAGCGCTTACCCGACTGAGCTACCGCCGTTTCTTTTCAATTTTTTATAATTTTCGTAATGTATATCTACAAGGAAATCACAAATATGACACTTTGTAAACAAAATACAAATTACTGACAGATTGCGAAAATGGAAATAGAGAGGGATAGTTTTATCCAAAGACGTGAGGTTAAAACGAGATAGAAGACAATGTGTTTTACGGCAATAGAAACTTGGTCCCTTTCAGCCTGGAACGGGACATAGATTCACAGAGTGCAAAAAGAAACGTCGGGTTAGCTAACTCAGGGTTATTTTCCATTAGCGCAATCAAAAGTCCGGGTTAAAATTTTACAAAGTTAACCCTGAGTTAGTTACCTCTGAGTTTATATTTTTAACCCTGTGATCCACGCAAGTGGGCCTAAATAAAGTAAAAGATTGGATGGATGATCATAACCTACAAATAAATTATGAAAAATCTAAACTAATAACCTTTCATCCCTACCAAAAAGATCCACTAGAAATTTGCTTCACGTTCAACGGTGTAAAATTAAAAGTAGTAAACGAATTCCCCCTTCTCGGTACTTATAACCATAGATACAAACATAAATTGGAAACCCCATATTCAAAAGATAAGACAAAAACTTTCCAGATTTTCCTACGCCCTACAAGAAATAAAAAAGACAACTGATTTAAACACTGCACTAGTAACCTACTACGCTTACGCATATGCGTGGCTTATGTATGGCATGATCCTATGGGGAAATAGCACCGATGCACCTGACCTTTTTACTCTCCAGAAAAAACTCGTAAGAATTATGATGAATATTAAAGTAACTGACTCTTGTAAACCATACTTCCAAAAACTTGAATTACTGACCTTACCTTGTATTTACATATTAGAAATATGCAAATTTGTTCGGAACTACCCAGAATACTATGCTAAAAGAGACAATCTTAATAGAAAATATGAACAGCGCCGCAACAAAAATAATTTAATTTTACCGCCTAGCCGAATGAAACTCTACTCTTCAAGTGTATACATTTCTTCAGTAAAAGTATATAATAAATTACCCGAAACATTAAAAAGCAATAATAATACAAAAAATTTCATTTACAAACTAAAAAAATTACTACTACAGAAATCTTACTATTCTATTAACGAGTATTTGGACGATGATGAATTATGATATTAAATAAATTGTGAAGATTTGCTGTAAATTTTATGTATGTAAGTATTTCACGCTATTTACCAATGCAAATTAGAGTGACATTTACGAATAGAATGAATTTAATAAGAGTAAATTAATTAAAATAATAATAATATTAATAAGATAAAATTATTTAATCTAACTAAATTTATTTATGCAAATGCTAAGTCCTCCTCCTTCCTTCTCTTAATAGAAAATTGCTGTGCCCTCCCGGGTCCATAATGATCGCTTGTTTATTATTTTAACACCTTATGTAACACTAATTATGGAATGCAATAAAGATTTGAATTTGAATTTACATCTCTGACAGCTCATTACACCTTATTTTTTGTAGCTAGATCTGTGCATACTACAATACTAAGATAATCCTATAGTTCTTATTTACAAGTTACAAAACGTAACTAAACAAAAAAAGCGATATTGAAAAAAAATACCACAGAAGCGTTCCTAATATTATTTACTCTATAACGTTTCAAGCACATCACTACCAAGCCACTAGTGTCAGTGTCAAATGTCACATCAGCTGATTTTGGCAAAATTTCTTCAGTATTTATTTCGGTTTTGGTGGTGTTTGTCGTGTTGTTTTGAAAATAATCACAATGAATGTGACTTAAATACGTAGTTAAGTTTCATTAATTGTTGTTAGGATAGTAATAGTGCCTGCTGGGTTTGCTAAATAAGCATAAATCATGAAATCAAGCAATAATTCTGTAGTGATATATGATAGTGATACTTAAAACATTTGCAGTGTCCAAAAACATTGAATAAAAGTGATAATATTTTGTTCTTGGACTGTTTATCACTTGTTCCGTGCTCACAGTTTTAAAGTAAGTCCCTTCAATGTGTTTATATGTTACTTTTAAATGTACAAGTTACATATCAATAGGTTTTCATGATGGATGATTTGCATGTTTAGGTTCTAAATCAGTAGGTAGGTATACATTACAATCTATGTAAATATTGCTTTTGTGTGACTTTTTATGTACAATGATAACCGTGATATTGGCTCTTGCTATCAATCTTACCCAAGTAAAATCAATTTTATTATTACACCCATACACATTAAATAAAATACCATGCCTTAAGTATTTCAAACAAAGGACAACAACACCACTGTTATCATCACTATTCGGTTTTTTTTGTGGGTTCTACATTTACTGACAAGTACCTAATTAAGAAAAATATTAATGTATTTTTGTAAAAATACTTACCCCTAAAATTTATAAAGTAAGTAGGTATACAAAACATCATCATTGACTTATCTAATAAAGTATCTAATGAGTTCTCAGATATTGACATGTAAAAAATGATAATTTAATTGAAGTGTCTAGGTTGTGGCTAGTCGTGCCAAAGCATCTCCACACTGGGCTCGCTAGGTTGTAACTAGTCGTGCCAAAGCATCTCCACACTGGGCTCGCTAGGTTGTGACTAGGCGCGTAAACAGCCATTCGCTAGTCAACGAACCACTCAAATATGCTCCATATTGCAACACAATAAAGTTAAATTTGTATTGTAAGTATATGACATGAACATGACACAAGTTGCTCTTTCTACTTTTAAGGTTATAATGGCGGTCATTGTAAACAAAGGTGTTGTTTTTTGTTGAAAAAAATTGAATTTATTTCAAAGAATGGAATTTGAGTCGCTTCAAGAACTGGACACGTTTATTACAAATTACGAAAGAATAAATTGTGTCCAGTTGTGGAAGAAGACTGCGAAAACTATTGAAAAGTCCAAAGCCGTGTGCCCAAAGAAATTAGCATCATGCAACGAAGATCTGAAATACTATAGTCTGACGTATGCATGTAAAATGCGAGGCCGGGCTTTTAAGTCGAAAGGCAGAGGCATACGGCATACGACGACTTATAAGGACAACTGCCCCATGATGCTAAAGTTGGCTTTGAACAATGATGGCTCGAGACTGAAGATTGTGGAAAAGGTTGAAAACCACAACCATCCTGTTAATAGAGAATGTCAGAAAATGTCTCATTTAATTATACCATACGTTGAATTATTAATAGTAGTTTTTATTATAAATAAAAGATAATATTATGTATGCTATACGTTGTTTATTTTTGTAGAATTAAATTCGGGGATAATCATGTTGCATGTGAAAGAAAACATCGTGAGGAAACCCCAATATCTAGATTAAGCACATCTAGATATGTGAACCCACCAATCCGCAGTGGACCAGAGCGGTGGGAAATGGTCAAAGCTTAGGAAGGCAGTTTAGACCTTCGAGATATGCACAAAGGTTCCACTTGAGAGAGCCAGGTCTTACACCCCCACAGACAATATAATGGAATGACCCACTAACCCTAATCTATCTTACTGAGAACCAAATTTAAGTACAGTACTTAATTACATACAATACAATTACTTTATATTCATGCAATAGATAACATATTGCCACAATAGCGTTATGTTGTGTAAAAAGGTCCTCTGGTAGCTGTTTCATCGCGACCCATCACGTCCGCACTGCTGGGGCACAATGAAGAGCAACTTGAGTCATGTTCATGTCATATACTTATAATACAAATTTAACTTTATAGAGTTGCAATATGGAGCATATTTGAGTGGTTCGTTGACTAGCGAATGGCTGTTTACGCGCCTAGTTACAACCTAGCGAGCCCAGTGTGGAGATGCTTTGGCACGACTAGTCACAAGCTAGCGAGCCCAGTGTGGAGATGCTTTGGCACTACTAGTCACAAGCTAGCGAGCCCAGTGTGGAGATGCTTTGGCATGACTAGTCACAACCCATACACTACCAAAGTGTGAAACGACCAGCCACAACCTAGTCACTACCTAATTTAATTCTTCAATTTTAAAAAATCTTTTTTCCGAAAAAAAATTGCTTAACATTACATTACTAAAATATTACATTCTGTTTCCCAGGACAACAGAGACAAGTCACAATCAAGATGGTGTCAGCCAACAAGAAGAGTTCCCTGTGCATGGGGTTCGGCTCCGTGTTCGTGGTGATGGGAGCCATCTCCGTCGTGTTCTGGCCCGCACTGTTCTTTGCACAGCTGAAGAATGTAAGACTATGTAACTTTTAATAGCATCAGTATTACATTGAAACTGTAGGCAATGCCTTTGCCTTAGAATAATTATTATGGTTAATGTCTATAATTTAGCAACCATTTAGCAAGCATTTTGGTTAAAATAATTACATTTAAGTAATTATTTTAACCATTTAACTTAAATTTTTCAAAGGGTAATGGACTAATTTAATTATTTTACTTATTATTTACCCTTACTTTATCATTATTACATACTTACATAACACATAATTATGCCCCTAAAGCTGAAGAATATCTTTTTATCATTTACTAAACTGTTGTCTAATCCCTAACTGAAAATACTATAACCATTGCTCAAATGCAGTTTTTTCCTTTACAATTTAGATGAACAAATAAGGTTCTATAAACTAATTAAAATCATTTCATTTCATTCATTTACCAGATAATTTATAACCATCATAATTTTCGTCACCTTGACCATTCAATCCCACTTCTGATTATCAATTTCTTCCAGAACATGATCTTAACTAACGTCTCCGAGAGCTTCGGCATCTGGAAAGAGACCCCCATCCCCATGTACCTGGAGTGCTTCATGTGGAACATCACCAACATGCGCGAGATCCTGGCCGGCACCGCTGCCAAGGTGGAAGTTAATCAGATGGGGCCCTACGTGTATAGGGAGAGCCATAGTAAGGTTGGTGCTGGTTTGTTTTTTAATTTTTTTGTAGTACCTATGGATATATTTGGGGCTGAGCCTGTACTACAGTTTTTGTAGCGCGACGTTTTGCTATAGGTACATTTCCCCTCGATTTGTTATTGCAATGCGTACTTGAAACCGACTTATAAACTCTGCGACAAAATATCGCGCTAATAAAAATCACAGCGCTTAGGGTACTATTCCACCAAAGTTGTGCTACGTTCCTCTAGATGCGTTAGATATCCATGATAATAATGTATTCATTAGTCCACATAGGATAGCATTGGTGGGAACGGATTTCTTTCACATCTTCACAACATAGAGCTGCATAGCACATTACTGGTGGAAAGGCCCTTACGACGAGTACCCACCAATCGCATGGTTTATAAAGAGTCCAATGTGTTATTTGCCTGTTAACTGTACGCTCTTATTGATATATACTTCTATTAGGGAAATAATGTTTACTGGCAGCTATCTTTTGTAGGTGCATTACCTAACCTATTCAGTGTTACCTAAACTAGGTAATTGTTATTATAAAATCTGAGATCATCCTCTTCTGCCACAAGAGAGTACAGAACGGTAGATGATCAAACGATAGTAGTAGAAAGTACCTACATAAACAATATAAACGCAAAACTGTTTAATGCAACTGTGCGAAACATTGCATGTACAAAGATGCAGTTTCATCTATGACGCATCCCGATAATATGGCATCCTCTGTCTGATATATCAATACAATCCGTTTTAATACCTAACTATATATAGTTAGGTATTAAAACGGATCATAAATTACGTATCGTATTATCATATTCATCATAATGCCCGGCATAAGCTTCATTGATATCATTGAAATATGAAAATTTAATTAAGTGATCCGTAAGGAATTCTGTTTTTTTTTTAAATCCAGAAAGTACCTGTCTATTTAATCCAGTACCTATTACCAAAGCTGACATCGAAACATGGCAATAGGTCCCTTGTAAAGCAGCATAAATCTGGCTATAAGTGGGTCACCTTGACTGGGTTAAAAGGACTAGACTAGACATCGTTGAAGCTAAGTCACTACTGTAAACAATAACAACTTAGCTTAGGTTTTGTCGTAAATTAGTTAACGATTGTTTGCTTTTGCTACATTAATTTATGAGAATCGTTGTCAGTGTCAAAATAATGCTAATGAACTACTATTAGGATTTGCTCGTGTCTTCAGGTACCTACATAACATACCTAACCATTACCATATAAATAACATGCCATTAGAGACTATAATATCTAGGTAAGTAATGTGAAGTCTAGTCACTCAACCAATTGGCCTGAACTTCTATGATACCTACATGCCATTTAAAGTAGGTAACCTAGGTATTAAGGGATACTTCCAAGGTCATTCTGTTTTAATTGATTCTATTTGTTGACCTACTCTAACTTATTGTTACGAAAATATGACATTGTTCTAGATTGACCTGCCTAGGTAAGCATAAAACGTTACCAAGTTAATAGTTACCGGTGTCAGTTTGGCCCACGAATAGGGTCCTCAGACCACCCTCAAAGGAGACCTACGCAGCCCCCCAGTGTAAATGAGTTATACTAGGATATCTAAAATACAACATTACCTGTAATTTTTAAGAAAAACATCTCATTCAAAGAGGGCGACAAATTACTTTCATAAAAGCCACCCAGCCAGTGCCAGATAACAATTAGATCATCCGTCCAACGGGATTGAAGCTTATTTGACTCTTCATGGTTCACGGTTAATACCACTGGGGAACTTATTTATCTATTTGAGATTATCGCACGATTGCCGGTCTTACTGGTACTTCTTCTTCTTCTTCTTTGGGTACCATCTCCTATCGGAGGTCGGCAATCATCTGGCTTATTCTTTCCTTCGAGACTGCTGCTCGGAACAAGGATGTGGTGTCGGTGTTGTACCAGTCTTTCAGATTTTGGACCCGGACCCTTACTGGTACGGATAGGTCCAAACAACTGAACTGAACTTGATAGTTCCTGAAGTCCTGAAGTTACACTTTTATTCTTTGTCAAACTAACCATACGTCAATCTTTGAAAGAATGAACAGCCCCTCTAGTAGGTACGGGTTTTGCTATTTATGAAAACGAAATAAGTTTACGTTTTCTCCTGTCATCTGCATACATTATCTGTCAAAAGTTTCATGATAGTTTCTATTAGAGACCCTTAGTATGCGAGAAAACGTAAACTTTTATACTTTTGGACAAACTATCAAACCTGTACTAGACGGGCAGGCGGTTTGTTAGTTTATCACGGTATACAGAAGTGCATTCACTGCCAACTTCAGAACTACCAAGTTGTGAACCGAACTGTACCTGTGGGTCGGACGTTATTTATATGATATAACTCATATAACTGAATATCCGTAATATGTGAAGTAACTAACATACCTCATTACAACAATAATTCGATCGTATATGCATTGGCTGTAGTAACGTAAGAAAGTGCTTACGAATTATTATACTGTTACCAACTACATTGGTCAGCCACACAATGAACCGCTGATAGTCTTAAATTATTATAGATTAAATGATCACGTATGTTACTTGCTAGGCTTCAACTAAGCCTAGCTTTAAAGTCTTATTAAATTCCCAGATTAGACGCCAATCAATGAGATTAATGGTAGAATTTCTAAAACAACAGGAGCTATTTTCTAGTTTTCTATTGAAATAAAAAACGTTATGTTAGCCAGTCATTGGATTTATCGAAGACGAAAGATAGCTAATCGCTATTATGAATAATGAGTAATCTGACTGAAAAAATATACAAAATGCTGTTATATAAACATAACAAAGTACTTACCTGGGTATAAATTCCATAGTTCATAGATACCATCAATGCATAATTTCATTATCAATCATGAATATTGATTGTTGTGAATATACCTTCCGCCTCGGATGCATATTTTAAAACTGGTCAAGCCTTAGGCTTTGTGCATCTTAATAAGGACTAGTTTATAATAATATTATAGAGACGGCTGAATGGTGTAGTGGTTGGTGACCCTGACTGCTATGCCGAAGGTCCCGGGTTCGATTCCCGGCTGGGACAGATATTTGTTTAAAGACAGATATTTGTACTCGGGTCTTGGGTGTTGATATTTATATGTATCTTATCTATGTATTTGTGTAGATATATCAGCTGTCCGACACAGGTTCTGCCTAGGAGTTGGATGGCCGTGTGTGTGATGTCCCCAAATATTTATTATTATTATATGTATACATATATTGTTTTTCTGTTTAATATACAGATGCATATATTGTATGTAGGTGTATGCACCAGCATACAGGTGGATAAAGAATTCATTTTAATTCCCAATGTGTTTTGAATTTTAGTCACTGGAATATAATGAGTCGTATATATTATTGAAACCAGCTTTACACATCTTAATTTTCAGTAAACACAAATGACGATACTTATCTTTGATCCTACCTCTCTTCTGTAGGTAATCGTACCTACATACTATGCGTACATGATCGATTAAGATAAAGTAATTTTGATCACGTCTCAGTAAGACAATCATGTAGGTAGAAGTTGTTAAGTATTGCACCTTGGTACTTAATTAAATTACCTATTAACGTGCATATTTGCTCGTATAACTATGGACAACATACTACATCTGTGTCTGATAAAGGTCGTCAAGTTACAGACCCTTTTACAGCAAATATACTTATCTAACCGGACAAAACCAGAAAGTGTTATTGAACTCATTTATTAGTACTTGAATGTGTTAAGTTAAATATCCTAAAATGTATAAGTTGTAAGTACTTTTGTCTTTGGTAACAGTAAAAATGAAATGACAATGTTTTACCTCAGATGAAAATTCGAAAGAGGGGTTTTTGTGATACTACTTACGCTGTCGCTGCAAAATGTAGGAAGTGGTTTATCATACAGCAGTCTTTTGTTTTTGTTTGTATATTATGTGAACGTAAGTATGTAGCCACAAGATAAATGTACGAATGACCTCAATCACTGTATGAATCAGAACGACAGAGTGCAAAAGTCGCAGATAATGCTTGTGGTTTTTTTATAAGTCACAGTATAAGTAAATCTTAGTAAGTACAGCGTAAATAATAGTATGAGTCACACTATCGGGTGCTTACTTTTAGTAATGCATACTGAGGTACAGTCAGCTGCATAAGTGGCTGTACACTTTTGTACCTTGGCAATCTCACAAACTGCCTATTCTATCATTGACGGTTTGTTATGTAGTCAGTTTGACAAAATATAAAAGTGTAGTATAGCTATATACTTATGCATGACCGTACCTACCATACTATAATAGCTATAGAATTTATAATTATAACTTGTGATACCAACCTAGTAACATAACCTAGAGCTACACTAGCGTTTTAAAAGATTTAGCCCCTCATAATTCAATCGTTGACTGCCCAGGGTAGATTCTGATTATAATTAGAATCACTCAAAAGGACCGGAACAGAAGTAAAGTTATCTTTAGCTTCTTCTAGTTCTTGGTTGTTGGTGACACTTACAGCAGTAGGGTTATCACCGCAGAGAAATAATTGACTACTTAGAAATTATACTTACTTACAAAATTATCTTTGTCCACAGACGAATATAACATTTAAGGACAACGGAACTGTGTCGTTTTTCAACCAGCGGTTCTGGCACTACGAGCCTGAGATGTCCAACGGGAGCCTATCAGATAGAATCACCTCTATCAACCCTATAGTAGTTGTAAGTATGAACCTTTTATTCACTTAAGCAAAGCGTCCACCTTTCGGCATGTACTTACTATAGTCGTGCTCTGTCTTAGGCACATATTTAAATTGTGCTTTATTTTATACAACAACAAAGTCAAGGTGCATAAAAAATATATAAATCAAAAATATTCAAAATAAAAAAGCAAAGAGGGACATTGAGGCATTGTTTTTTACCGAAAACTTGTTTAAATAAGAGAAGATACTGGTATTAACCTACCTGGTTTTTATAAGTATAATAAGATTTGTTTTACGGTGAAATTTTATCATTGACTGCTGCGAGCCCAAAGTCGTATAAGTATTTAAAATAATTGCATGTCCTTAGTATGTTGTGTACGTCGACGAAGGGAAGTACCGTAGATATAGTGATTAAATACCTATTGTAAAATCATTTATAAAGAAATTTTTGAGTCATAAAATTCGCACAATCCCATTATTCTGGATGCTGCCCGACCGTTTGCCGCTCACTGATAATATTGCACCTTGTACATATAATTTAGGTATTTAAATAAGTGTTTTTTCCTCTTATCATTTCATTAATAATTCACGAGTGGTTCGTGAAATGGGACGCATACATTTTGCACTTTTTTATTCTATTACCTAGATACCTAAACCATTTACCTAGGTGGCTACAGTATTATTAGATTTGTCTTTCATTTATGGCTTCGGTCACAGAAACACTTTGACTGTAACATGGTGGGTATTTTACACAACATCGAAAAAGAGCAGTGCTATAAGTTTTTTTTAATGTGTATTTTGTAAGCTTAATAAAATAAGTAAGTAGTCACTTTAACTTACAATCACTTTATAAATAAGAAACATAAGATACGCTTTCCAATGCAAATAAAAGGGCTCGGAAAAACAATTTCATAATATTTATGTAACTTTATATGACATGCTTTCAATGAAGTAGGTATCGATTAATTCACAAAACACCCCATAAAATTCGGTAGTTATCACACTCCATGCAGATATAATCTGATAATGATAATAGAATATTGATTTTGTATGTAAGTACATATACTAAGGGCGTCTTGCACAACAAAGTTAAATAAAATTAAATAGTTTGTCTCTTGCTCTGACAGTATACTGTCAGATGGTGATAGATTTTATTTTATTTAACTTTATTGTGCAAGACGCCCTTAGTAAGTAAGTACTTACTTTTATGAAACAAAAAATATTTTACTTTTTTATTAAAAACGAGGCAAATAGCAAAGGTTAAGTTAATTGTGATGCATTTATGATTGTACCTATGTTATTAATGATTATGTACACACGGCAACGTTAAATGGTTGGCAGGGCACACTAACGTAGGTAGTGTATGTGTGTGTCAGCGACGTCGACGTAATTATTTAGTTCTGGGCAACCCACACACGGATATTGTAAGCATGTAGTTGTGCCAGTGACAATGATTCATTGTTTTTATGATATCAAGCAAAATTTTGCAATGCATTGTAATAGATTGAATGGCTCAGTTGGTATGATACAAGACTTACAATAATCGGTATGGTGGTTCAAATCCCACTGAACTTACAAGATTCCTTTTTTGTTTTTTTTATAGATTTAATTTATTTTTTAATATGGCTAATAATAGTATTGTAGTATATATATACGAATAAAAGCAACACAGAAAGTAAATGAAACAAGTTATTAAGTGTTAAAATTACCAAATTTATTCTTGCCGTAACATAAACATTAAGGATGTTACGTTTTTGTTGTTTTTCGTTTTAAAACATAGTTGTAGTTTATATTAATAAGAAAAATTTTCAATTAGCAGTTTTAAATCATAATAAACATCAGAAAAGGATGGACTGGCTGTTTTACTAAAGTAAATAGGCAAGTCATTAGTTATATGAATCAACATGTTAATTAGCTAGAAATAAGATAACTTATTCCAACCTCAGTAACAATAACATCATTAACACATTGGCTTACCCATAATTGTAAATAATAATAAGTATTTAACAAAATAACTAAAATCTTATACAAATGGAAAAATAAAAATTACTGAGCTAACCCCAATAACTATAATTTTCACCACTTTTTTGCCATAATATCTTACCATCCATCCTTGTCTGACTTAATGGACTTCTCATCACTAAATATCACCACATTGTTGCACCAATCAAAAGTTTAAAATAGTCAGTCGCAAAACGCACTCTGTTTTGACGATGCTGATCGGTTAGAGCAATTTTCTTCGTCGGCCTCCGACACCGCAACCCAGCAGCACGCAAGTGAACCCGTACGGTTTGTAGGGATAGATTATGTGTTGTGGCCGTAGAACGGGTGCTGCAGAACGGATCAGCGCTATGTGCAGCTACGATTTCTCGATGGCGTGGTGATGCATCCGTATAGACGACTACTGTCTACATGTCCCGAATCTGCGTATCGGTGAACACATAATTGATCAGTTCTCCTCTGCAAACAAAAAAACAAATACTTAGCTTATACAAATACAAATATTCTAACAGTCAAATAAAATATTTACAATTTCTATGTTACTTACCGTTAAACGTCTTGCGATTTCACTAATTGTAATGTTTTGTTCATATAAATACGATTATCTCCGCCTTTTTGAACATGGTTAAGTGACTTTCCATACTGACTGCGAAGAGTAATTAATTAAATTGACAAATCACAAAGTGAATCACTTTGCAGACGCAGAGGTGAATTGTCACTAAAACTAAAAACAAATTTCGTTTATTCATATTGTATGAGGGTAGAATGGTTTTAATTCTCAAATGAAGAACGAATCATATATTTTTGGCGAAGAGAAATAGTCGACAGCTATGCAGCTTGTAGTCATTTGTCAGTTTCAAATATATTAATTTTATACTCAACAGCGTTTAAATTAACGCAAAATTTGAATTGAGTGAAATAAAAATAACCATCTGTGGACTCGAACTCACGACCTATGTTTCATTAGTCTAACATTCTACCAATGAGCTACGCAGTGTATAGACACAGGTAGTGAAATTTTGCTTCACATCAATTTTATAACTGTTTCACTAACACTACCGGTTGATATTTTTATGTCACAGCTGGTATACGGGCGTTTGCCTACGCACAAACTCGTTTGTGTTGTTGTGTGTGTGTGTGTGTGTGTGGTTTGTTACTGGTGTGTAAACCGATTTCTGCGTTTATGCACACATAGACAACGTTAGTGTGCACACATACACTACGTTAGTGTGCCCTGCCAACCATTTGACGTTTCCGTGTGTACAATACATAATTGATTGTTGTTATGTATCTAAATCGGGACTGCTATCTTCCTCATATCCTGGTCGAGCTGCACAATGTGCATCCGGATGCTGACCAACGTAATCATTTTGGAAATACAATACTACTTATATAACATACTTACAATATTCTGACGACTGTTATTCTTGAAAATTTCTACACGTCAGAAGAAGCATACTGGGTCGCACTTAGCTTATGAAAAACTAAGTTTTGGATCACTGCTGCGCCAACCACGACTCATTGAGTCATTGCATTAAACGTATTTCTTACAAAGGGACGTTTGTTCCCTCAATGGTCTAGCCTTACATTACACTGACTTGCAATGAAAAATTCCTAGTGACGATAGCACCAAAACTCCTAAAAGGA
This sequence comes from Plutella xylostella, assembly GCF_932276165.1. NCBI lineage: Eukaryota > Metazoa > Arthropoda > Insecta > Lepidoptera > Plutellidae > Plutella > Plutella xylostella. Next base: position 2,295,029 of record NC_063992.1, on the reverse strand, counting down.
AAAGACTTACTTAATGACCCGTCTTCAATATTGAAGTACATTATTAACAGCGCATCAGAATATTACCAACTAACAACGTAAATAATTATGATCAAATTCAAAATTAAATTTTAAAAAATGAAACATTTTGTAAGTAGAACTTTTTCTTTGCTCGTCAGTGTACTTAGTTACCTATAGAGCTATCAACACCCCTAATATGTATTCTCTCTACCCAACAGTCGATAGCGTACATGATGCGCAACGAGCGGCTGATCCTGCGGCCCGGCGTGGACGCCTTCCTGCGCATCTTCCACCGGAACATGTTCGTCACCGCCAACGTCAGCTCCTGGCTGTTCGACGGTAAGGAGACACAGATACTCATATACAGGGTGTTGCTAAACTGGATGTCAAGAGCAGTAGTAGGCTTTAACATCTTTTGTTCCACGACTTTTAAAAATTTCACGAATTTTCAAAAGTCGTCGATCAAAGATTTTCATTTAAGTATGACCTCCTGAATTACCCTCGTTTGGCTTACTATACTTCCCCTTTTTGTATCATTCTGTAGGGAGTACATTAGTACAAGGCGTGAGTGTGTTATATTATTAAAGTGTCGTATTACTGGAATGATTGAGGCGTACAATATCGAAGTGCATCGATAACTTGACCTTGACTGTAAATTAAGTACCTACTGATGGATCCTTCATCTCTGCATTAATTAATGCATCAATTCAGCTTGAATTCCGTGTTAAAAGTCGAAGAACTACAGTTCTTTTCCCTCATTCGCTGTTTTCAACATAACCTATTCAATTGCACTGAACCAGTTATAATAATTTACACGATGTATATCAATCAATACCGTACACCCAATTGTTATTTGCAAGTGTGCATCGGCCTAAAACGTATTTTGTAACGAATGTTTGTAGAATATAGCGTTTTGGTGTTTCAGGCATCGACGACCCTGTGCTGGATATCGCTCAGAATATCACCGAGATCGACATACCCTATGATAAATTCGGATGGTTCTATGACGTAAGTGGTTTACAATGTTTTTTGTCTTTTGTTTCTGCTCATTGATCTTGACCTAAAGACAAGAGAAGTACTTATATTCCTCCTCATTCCTCGGTTTAGGTACTATAGAAAAAAACGCTACCCTTCCCTTGGTTGTTGAAGTGAAAATGATTAAACTCTTTTCACGTAACTTACGCACAAGTATTTTATTTACAATGAATCTCCATCAAAAACCATAAACATAATCAGGATATTAGTTAATTAGGTAGGTATTTATTTAAAGACCTAAACACTATTAATGAGTATGTTTGTTCACTAACTATGCTCTTTTCTTCGCATTTGATTTGACATTCATAATTCACAATACATTTTCTTGTTAATGATAAAGTATAATGGTCTCGGGAGATCGTAGTTTCTTGAACTGACTAACTTATGGTTGTAATAAAATGCTGGAATCAGAAGGGTAGTAATCCAGTAGTTGCAGTTTCGATTGGATATGGCCCTTAGCACTTTAATTACTAATGAATCACTCAATCGCTTCCTTTAAAAATTCTTCATTTGCCTATCGGTTTTGACTCATTAACTACATAGTACAAAATACATATTATGATTTACATATACGGCATATTTCGTATACTTAGTTATACCGGCTTATCTTTTCTTATTATATTTTACTAGCTGTTCCCGCGAGCTTCGCTTCGCCTTAAAAAGTTTTCCCGTAGCCTATGTCTTAATCCAGGGTGTCACCTAACTCCTAACACCTTATTCCATTACAAAAGGTTCGGCCGTTTCGACGTGAAGAAGTAACACACACAAACACACACCCATACTGTCCCATACTGTCCCATACTGTCCCATACTCATTAACTTTCGCCTTTATAATATTGTTCGATTTTTATGCTGTAGCTTTGGCCATTACCAACATATACAATCATGTATGAAAATCAATGCTTATTAGATCATTGTAACGCTACCCGTTAACACTACATACTAGAATTACTACTTCCATGCTCAATAATTTCCAATAATATAAATGCAAACGACCTCTGTGATTCATTGAAGTTCATGATATTGTAAAGTTTCTGTATATATACCAGTGTATTTTGTGTCTGTTTAAATACGAGACATTTGTAACGACAAAGTATCGTTATATTTACCGAGTCAATTGTTTTTCTAAAGTTTGTTACTACAATACGTTGCTGCTTTGCTGTCAGTAATTACAGTGTTAACATAATGCGAAAACTAAATGGAAACAGAGAAAGCAAGTAGGTTGACGTAAATCCACTCCGGCGTTTATTACATTCCTGATGTAACCGGTCGGCTGGCGTGGTTGATGCAGTTATACAACGTGTGTGCCCAATTACCCACATTTATGTATACATACATGTTTTATATCTTATGATAGTGAGTAACTACATACTTGTTGAGTAGCATAAACAGTACGGAACGAAAGTCAATGGCCTTGACTTCATGATTTAATTTCAAAAAGACAAACAAATTGTTTTGTGATTTCGAGAATAATATACCTAATACTTATTTAATTATCTAAATATTGTGTTTAAAGATCTGAAATTATTAAAAGTATAAGCTCAAAATGTCTGCTTCTTCATCCAGCATTTATTACTCTTTAAATTTATCGTTTTCATTAATTTCAACAACTATTGCTTAAACACTGAAAATGCGAGGTTTATGTACCTGTGTGTTTGTCAGTGGCATCTTAACCGTGAAATCTGATTATACATGCACACGTGATATGGTCCGGTTAAACGTAGATAATAGACTAGCTTTCCAACACCATAATCATGCCGTTATCGCAAGATTTAATTTCGATTAGGATTAATTGACTAATTACGTAATGTAATGACCTAATGAATGAGTAAGTAAATGATTTTCAACAATTAAAACCGTTAACAGAAAAAACCCTATATTTATACTTTCTAACTTAAAACAAACAATAAAGTAAAATATTTGTAACGCTTAAAATCATGAGCTGTTCCGTTTACTTTGGAGTGTTCTCTAATAGGTACATAATTGTCTACATAATATAAGTGGTGTTAAATAATAGTATAGTAAGCAGAATACTTAGGAGGTATTTCTGGAATTTGGCCTTTCGGGTTTCTATTCCACTTTTGAAACAGCCTGTAGATTAGAACCATTTGTTATTAACTTGTCCCGTAAGAATTTCAAAATTTTCAATAACCTGTGTTACTCTCCGCAGTCTAATCTATCTGTATTCTATCTTATCTATTAATGTACATACATCTGTAATAGTGGTGTAAGTATTTTGTAATAAATAAATAAAAATTCCTACTGAAAACTATAACTCGCTGTTTTTGCTGGCTGTACAAACAATTAGGGGATTCCAAATAAGATAGTATTAATCCCGTGTCCTAAGTCTTTCTTTTTAACCCAACATGTGTAATTGTTATCTACACGCGATTTTTATGTATCTAGCTATGCTTAGGTATATTTCCACATAATTATCTAAGTGTTGAAAGGTGGGATTAAAAATATTAAAGGTTAAAATCAAAGTCGAATGATATTTAAATAATTCATTTTACTTACCTAAAATCATGTATATCTTGATCTGCAGGTAATAAATTAATTATTTGTACCTACTGACTGACCGTAACGTCCTAATGACCCTCATTATGCAGACATGCAGTAGACAAATATTTTTTTACTTATTTTATATTTTGAGTTTTATTGACTCTTTGTTTTATTTTACAAACCATATTTTTTGTACATCTCACACACGTCCCTTGGACCGTAAGCTAGGCAGAGCCTGTAATATGGGTATGGCACCGCTGATATATCTATGTCTGTCTACACATATAAATTTAATAGATAGATACAACATATTAACACCCAAGACCTGCACCTGTATGTTTTGTGCAAATAAATATATCAATTTAAAACAAATCAGCCTTTATATTTTCGCTACTCCGACATCATTTCAACACTGGGTGACATACAATATTTTACATAAGTTTCGAGATACGTCGTGTGCCAGGGCATATCGAGTGAGCGAATTTCGCCCCCAACTAACAAACCCTCCCCGTCCCCAGCGCAACGGCTCCGAGACGTTCGACGGGCAGTTCCTCATGGACACCGGTGCCAACGACTTCAGCCAGCTCGGCAACATCGTGAAGTGGCGCAACTCGAACCGGACACTGTACAGGGACCAATGCGGCGAGGTTAAAGGCTCCACGGGAGAGCTTTGGGCGCCTGAGCTGGGCCAACCTGAGGTCACTATATTCGCTCCGGATATCTGCACGTGAGTAGTTTACTTTATTGGGGCTTATACTGGAGACAAATGTTTTTATCAATGCAGGAGTATACCGAAGTGAATGAATGAATTACACCACACCCAGTCAGGAGTTACCGTATATCACGGAAAACGCCGCGCCTACCAGGAGACGCTCTGTTTTAGGGAATTAGTAAGCAATTCTATCCCACTCTGCGTTCGCTCCGCTCGAACAATGAACGAATGGCACTTCAGAGAGGCAACATCGTGAAGTGGCGCAACTCGAACCGGACGCTCTACCGGGACCAGTGCGACGAGGTTAAAGGCTCCACGGGAGAGCTTTGGGCGCCTGAGCTGGGGCAGCCTGAGGTCACCATATTCGCCCCGGATATTTGCACGTGAGTTGTGGTTTTTGTCCCAAAAATCAACGGGATAATGTACCAGCTCAGAAGAGACCAATATCACCTTACTAAAAGATACTGGCACTTGGCTGTATTAGCAAAACGCGTTAGTGTTTATATCGTTGTCCCCTGTTAGACGTAGGCGTAGGTACAGGAGCAAGAAAATATCGTGATATATATATGTATAGATACATGGGATTTTTTAATTCGAAATCCGTATTAACATTCATAAGATACAAATTAAGTCCAATGCCAATTTTGAAGTAAATATTCATCAATTAATTCAATGTCTTTGAGCTACATAATATATTTAAATACTCGTATATATAGGCAGCCATTTTGAATTCTATATTTTGTGTACTTTCAGCTACATGACCCTACACAAGCAGGGGCCGTATTCCACGGAGGGCATAGACGGCGTTATGTACGCGGCCAACGACTCGGTGTTTGACAACGGCTATAAATACGGCAGCATGGTGAGTTCAATAGGGTTGCCTTGTTAGGAGATCTTTAGTCTTTCTAATAGCCTAATTATGTTGTATTTCTATGGGAAGTTTTTGAACCGCTTTGTATCTATCTATATATCTTTGTGTCTCTAATTAAAACTAACTGTTCGTAATATCCCGTGATTGGTATGAAAAAAAATATATTGTAATGTAGATCGCTTTTAAGTCGGTTGGTGCTTGTCTTTAAAATTTCTTAATGTTTTTTTTTTAATATTCGAAATATTTTTGTTTTAACACTTCCTTATTACAAAAAATATACTTACGTTTTATTTAAAATCTTATATTTCGGATTTAGTGTATTGAATTATTAAAATATATCACAATCTTCCTCTTCTTATCTGTGAAAGGATTAGTCAGTCCGAGTCAGTCAGATTAGCTAGCACCGAATATTTATCTTAGGTACAACTTCATAATGTTACCCGAGTCTCCTTTTCTAGACTCCGTATATTATCATGATGAAAAAACACAGTTTCCGCTATGCGACTAAATGAAAGCAATAGAACCTGGTACATAATATCCTTATGTAGTCTAATTCATACAATTTCAGTTTTTCATATCACATAAACTACATCGTGACTGAGGTCACCTTATAAGGACCTGCAGAAAACCAGCGCTGTAGCCTTATTCTCCGCAGCACATGCTGAGCTGGTGCCTTTTTGACGCTCCGGACAGCCACTTGTTTTTTTATATTATTATTTTCTGTCAGTCTGTCAATAAATGATTATTTCTTTCTACAAACAAAAAACCTTAATACTACTACTTTCTTCCCTAGGCGTGTTACTGCGACGAGGTCCGCGACAACGAGTGCCTCCGTCCGGGCGCGCTCAACGTGTCGTCCTGCCGCCTCGGAGCCCCCGCCTTCGTGTCCATGCCGCACTTCTACAACGCCGACCCTTACTACCCCAGCAAGATTCAGGGGCTGGATCCGGTGCCGTAAGTTACTGTTATCAGCCGCTTACTCTCTTTAAGAGAGCTAAAAAAGTAAAACAAAGAAATCTTCGTCGTATTGAGATCCAGCTGAAGCGTTAGTATCATCAGCTACGAAATCTTTCGTTGCTGGACAAAGGCCTCTCTCAAGGAACGCTTAAAGTCTTCTGAGGTGACACGGGTCTCAGAGCCTCGGCCTTCGTGTCTATGCCGCAGGTCTACAACGCCGACCCCTACTACCCCAGCAAGATTCAGGGGCTGGACCCGGTGCCGTAAGTTACTGTTATCAGCTTATAAAATTATTCTAAAGAGGATAACAACACTCTGCTTTGGAGAGTCTAATTATTATTATGAAAAAATCGTTTGCTGCTGGCGACAGGGGTTCAAGGCCTCGGCCTTCGTGTCCATGCCTCAGTTCTACAACGCGGACCCCTACTCAGAGATATACAGGATGTCCCAAAAGTCAACGTCATCCCTTAAAGGGCTGATAGGTCAGCTCATGAGAGGCCAGAATATCACAATATGACCTTTGTAAAAACTCGATAATTTTCGAGATATTGACACTTTTATAAATTTGCTGAAAATCGACACCTTGGATCAGTTTTTTGCGTGCCGCCGGTACAAAAATCCATATTGTTAGAATTTGTTTGGTGTTGCATCATCCTGTATAGCCCTGCTATTGATCGCAGTCAAAAAAAAATATCGAGTAATGCTGTATGTTTAAAAAAAACACGGTTTTCAAAGTCATAAAATGTAATCGTATTTTTTTATAAACAACTTTGATTTTACATACTGTAAAAAAAATATACCACGCAAACCTGGCACCTTATTTGAAAAGATTGCTCATTTAATGCAGTTTCCAAAATGGTATAAAACGTTGCTATTGTTTCAATTAACAAAAAAGTTATTGCTATTTTAGTACAAAACGACCTCGATGTAATATTGTTTGAAGGAAATTTATCTGACTGAATTTATTAAGGGTAAGTCATGTTAGAATGAGTAAAAGTAAAAATAGGTGGTGTGGCCAGGAGTGGGAAAAGAGACGACGTTGTCACAGTTAATAAAAAAAACGCATTTTGAGTATCTTTCTCGAAAAAAGTGGACTATAGCAACTCCACATTCCCCATAAATGTAGCGCATGGTAACGTACATTCCTGAGTAGTGCTAATGTATGATATTGTACAAGTAAAACGCTTACACATGTACATTGTACACCCACAGTATCCAAAAAAGGGACAGATCAGTTTGTCATTTACATTACCTCTAATTACTTGTTATTTATTTTAAAGTTATAATAACAAAACCAAACTCTCAAAATTATGATAATGACCATTAATGAGTATTATTTTTTGCTGATTATGTACTTAATATAATAATGTGGTGATATAATTTTGAGAAATAAAAATAAAGTCAATAAATGTTTGTTTTTTTTAAATAAGGTGTTAAAAACGCAAAATATGTTTTATAAGAGTTTGGTAAGTTTTTTCTTGGCTATTTTTGCGTCATTTATGTTGCCACGGCTAGCGGCTGACTCCACCACCTATTTTACTTTTACTCATTCCAACATGACTTACCCTTAATAAATTCAGTCAGATAAATTTCCTTCAAAGAATTTTACATCGAGGTCGTTTTGTACTAAAATAGCAATAACTTTTTTGTTAATTGAAACAATAGCAACGTTTCATACCATTTTGGAAACTGCATTAAATGAGCAATCTTTTCAAATAAGGTGCCAGGTTTGCGTGGTATATTTTTTTTACAGTATGTAGATTCAAAGTTGTTTATAAAAAAATACGATTACATTTGATGACTTTGAAAACCGTGTTTTTTTTAAATATACAGCATTACTCGATATTTTTTTTGACTGCGATCAATAGCAGGGCTATACAGGGTGATGCCACACCAAACAAATTCTAACAATATGGATTTTTGTACCGGCGGCACGCAAAAAACTGATCCAAGGTGTCGATTTTCAGCAAATTTATAAAAGTGTCAATATCTCGAAAATTATCGACTTTTTACTAAGGTCATATTGTGATATTCTGGCCTCTCATGAGCTGACCTATCAGCCCTTTAAGGGATGACGTTGACTTTTGGGACACCCTGTATACCCCAGCAAGATTGAGGGGCCGGACCTAGTGCCGTATGTAACTGTTATCAGCAAGTTTTTAAGAGGGCTACAAAGTCCGCTTGGGAGATATAGTTGATGTTTCACTATTATCATAATCATCATCCAAGAAATTGATCGCTGCTAGACAAGATTAAAACGCTGGATTCTGTACCGTAAGTAACTGTTATCAACAGCTTTCAGGCCTATACAAATGACTACACAAGTACAAACAGTACTTACATAAGACCAAACATGTCATAGTCTATCCGAGCGATTGTCTGTTTTTGCTGGATATAACCTACCCCATAATCAATTTAGCGGGTACACTACATAAATCCGAATTACTTTTTTACGAATATGAAAATAACGATTTTTAAAATTACGAATTTCATAGTTCCGAATAATTCACAATCCCGAATTTCAAGTTTCCGAACAACGAAAATCACGAATAGTTAATAAACGAAATTTCAAACAACATATTTATTAAAATGACGAAAGTCAATTTTCCGAATATTCTTATTTCGATGTTTTAAAAGTATGACCTTTTATTATAACGAATTGTTAAAATTACGAATCCCGAAGTTTTAATATTCCGAAAATACAAATTCCCGAATGTATCTTAGTTAACAAGAAATAATTATTAAGAATAGTGTGTTTATTAACAGCATAATCCGTATACAATTTAACAATATTTTTTAAGCTATATTATGTGAAACGCTCCGCTCCGCTTCGCTGCGCTCCGCTTTGTTTTTCGATATCTATGTGCACCTAACACGCTCCTCCTCGCTTTGCTCGTCGTCGCACCTATCTTTAGATTTAGGTCCTAAGGTTTTTAAGGTTAATCACCGTAAAAATCCGAGCAATTTTATTGCTTTGTTGTGTTACTTAACAACAAATACTACAAATAGTTTTCTATTTACAATATTTTTACTCTATATTTGAAACGCTCCGCTCCGCTTCGCTGCGCTCCGCTTCGTTTTTCAATATCAATGTGCACCTAACACGCTCCTCCTCGCTTTGCTCGTCGTCGCACCTATCTTTAGGTTTAGGTCCTAAGGTTTTTAAGGTTAAACACCATAAAATTCCGAGCAATTGTTTTGCTCTATATTTGAAACGCTCCGCTCCGCTTCGCTGCGCTCCGCTTTGTTTTTCGATATCTATGTGCACCTAACACGCTCCTCCTCGCTATGCTCGTCGTCGCACCTATCTTTAGGTTTTGGGTCTAAGGTTTTTAAGACGTTTACGGTTTTTTTGTCAATATCACGAATTATCACATTTTCGATCGGGATTTAAATTTTTCGTGATTATAATAAATCGGTATTTTATTTTTCGTATGCTTAAGTAATCGTATTTTTTAACGTTCGTGTATTTGACAATCGTAATAACAAATCTTCGTGATTATAATATTCGAAATTATAATTTACGTGATTTTTAGAATTCGGCATTTAAAAAAATCGGTATTGCAATATTTCGTAAATTACATATTCGGTGTTTTCAAATTCGGAAAAAAGTTTTTCGGAATATTTGGGTGTTCCCCAATTTAGCAGTTTAGATTTTATTTCTATGTCTGAAACCATAGAGTAATATTAATCTTTGTTTGAAAACATAGCTCTATGATATTCCAATTTATTTCTCTTATTTTCTTTCGCAGAGACCACGCGTTTCGCATGGCCCTGGAGCTGTTCACAGGGGTGCCCCTGTTCGTGAAGGCCCAACTACAAATCAACCTCCTAGTCAGACACATCACGGGCATCTCGTAAGTATTCATACTTATTACCGTAATATACTGGCATCGACTATTACCAATATTACCCGACTGAAGTAAAGTACCATAAAACAGCAGCAGCAGTGTAAATTGGTACAACGTTCACTTCATACTTTAGAAAAGCAGATTTTTATTCCTATTTATACCGTTTTACGGTACTTACGGATGTCAGTGATCTTACAGTGTCTTAATAAATACTGCTGGCTATTAAACAAACTATCATTACAAAAAGTTTTAAGCCTAGAAAACGACAGCTTCTGACAGTATTGATATAACTTTTAATCATATGCAAAAAACCATTCACATTCGCATTCCACATCACACAACCACCTTTTTCAAGTCACCCGCAGTCACACAGTCGCTAGAACTCTCGCAACACTAACCCATCTCTCTCCCCCAGCATAAACAACCAGCTGCCAGACAGAGACACACTAGTCCCCATGTTCTGGTTCCGACAGGAGGTGGCCATCACGCCCGAATACGCGAGCCTGGCGCGCTGGGCGCTCAATATACGTTTCGGACTGCCCTATGTGTTTTATTCTATTACGGTGAGTTTTTGTGTTGATTATATTAATGCTAATACACTCACGGGTAGGGAATACAATCCCGGCCTTTATTTGGGATCCCGGGATTTCGGGACTGGATGAAGACAATCCCGGGATCCCGGGATAGTCCCGGGATTAATTTCAAAAACAAAAACACGTCCAACGAATCAAAGTTTTTGGTTTATTGGAGACACACTATTTATAATTTAACTTTGTCAGACCATACTTAGTTGAAAAAAAAAACTTCTTAAAAAAAGATAAACAATAGGCTACTTGACTCTTTTTCAAAGTAGCTATTATTAGTATTAGACCAAACAAAATAATCTATTATTTGTTTTAAACCTTGCCAATTGCAAAACTTTAACTTAAATGTTCTACTTTTCATAAACAGGCGAAAACGGTGTCAGCCATATTTGTTTATAAATTATCACATCTGTGACGTCACACGGGTAGATAACAATAATTTGATATTTAACTAATGACAACAAAGCTACGAGAATACCCTTACATACTAATTTACCCTTTTTTGTCAATCCCGAAAATCCCGGGATTGGCAAATTTTAATCCCAAAAATTTCGGGACTGGAAAATGACCGGGATCCCGGGATCCCGGGGAGCGGGATCCCGGGCTTGTATTCCCTACTCACGGGCAATGAAAAGGTTCCACTGAGAAAAGCACCAAATTACTCCTAAACGGAAAAGGCAAGCTTAATGACGCCTTCTGCAACATTGAAGTACATTTAACGGAGCATCAGGATATTACCAAATAAAAACGGTAATAATATTTTGTCCTAATTTTAAACATTTAGTTTAAAAAAATTGGAGTCATATATAGTGTCGGCATTTTGTGAGTGGAACTTTTTCATTGCCCGTGAGTGTATGTAATTAGGGCGTGCAAAACCGGTTAACCGGTTAACCGGAAAACCGGTTAACCGGACAATATATCACGATTTTTCATAACCGGTTTTGAGAGTTCATAACCGGAAACCGAAAACCGGGTTTTCACCGATTTTGATCGTATTTTTGTATACATTTTAACATACATTAGAAGTTGAACCCATAAACTCTAAAAATAAAAGAATTTGTATATCGGTTGGCACACTGCAACTCATAAAAAAGCACTAAAATATTGTATGGAAATTGAGTGACGATTTTCTGGTGCACATGCCGGCACTATGCCTAGGCGCAGTAAAGCAAACACGACGTCAGTGACCGATGTGTGCGTGTGAGTTCACATTTTTTGCTGTATGAAAACTTATTGCTGTGTGAAAAAAAGGTACTCTGGGTGCACATAATTATAACGTTGAAATCTGGCCCAATAAAGCACAACAAGGTGGTCTTCATACAAACTCTAGGTAAAACAGGACTGCATTGACCGTTGTTGAAAATATAATTAGGCCAAGTGCGGGGACTGCATTCGACGTTATGGACTTTTTTTATGAAGTGTTGAGGACGTCAAATCAAATGCAGTCGTGTCCATCAATGAGTTAGGCTTTCTTTCGTTGCGTTGATATGAACAAATCTGTAACACATCAAAAAAACATTCATCATCTTACTGCTACTATAGAGTGGTCGTAAGAATCAGACGATAAATGTTTTTTTTTCAAAATCTGCCTGTATGTTTAAAATATAAAATTATTGAATCTGCCTGTATGTTTAAAATATACAATTATTGATGATAACAGAACGATATAAAAACACCATTAAGGTGCCACACACTTTTTTTAGATGTGATAACAGTAAGTACTATAATAATTCTTATTTAACTTTTTTTCCTGTTCACTAAATTATTAATTTGTCATATGGTTGATTAAAAATAGGTAAGTATATCATAAAAAATGTTTTATTCGTATGTTTTGTGGATATCTCTATCTAAGAATATGGGTTCCTTGTTTAATTAGTACTGTATGACAAAAAAAAATTAAATAATATCAAAACCGGTGAAAAACCGGTTACCCGGTTTTGAGGCTGAAAACCGAAAATTCAAAACCGGTTTTGAAAACCTTCCGGTTTTGCACGCCCTATATGTAATGTATAGGTCTGCACGTGCACGTGTAATAAAATAAACCAACGAAATAATGAAACAATTCATGAAGATGGTGGTGATTTCGTAAGTTGGAGCAGTGACTAACTTTTGACTAACCTATTTTTTTTATTGTTTCTTAGGCATTATACTTACAATGTTAATACTGTTTCTGCCGTAAAAATATCTAGCTCATAACAGTTAAAAAAACACCGTCATAGTGGTGATTTTCATCAGATGGCTGAGATTTTTTGGTATCACCATAAATCATCAAATTTCAAATCAGATTTTCTGATTCTTGAAAGCTCTCCTCAACCCTTAGTAATCATTTTCATTTCTAAGTTGTTAACCAATCTATATGTTTCCAGGTAATCGGTCTGCTACTGCTGATATCAGGTATAGTGGTGCTAATACGTAAACTGCTGAGGTCGCCCGACGAACAGCCGATACTGCAGACGCAGTCGCAAGAAGACCTGTCACGTTGACACTGTGACAACACACTGACATGTGTCACTGGACTGTTATGACAATAATATATGCATTATACAGGGTTTTGCAAAAGGGGTGTAGTAAGCTGTTAAAAGGGTAAATTAGGGGGGTAATTGTAAATACATTTTGTTCCATTACATTAAAATATTAGCGAAGAGATATTTTGTTATAGAAACTTTGCTCTTCACACAACTTTTTGCTAAGAGAAATTGACGACTTTCCGGAAATTGTAGGATTTTTGGCTTACTACACCTCATTTTCAACACCCTGTAAATTAATATTAAGTGTGTAATTTTTTATGTATTTTTAAGTACTTAAAAGCCAAAGAGATAGTAAAGCTCGTATTTGTAATGTGTACTTTACTTACCTGAAATTTTCAACAAACAACGCATGGGTTTCGTAACTGAGATATTAAGAGCCTGTTTCACAATGTCTGTGGATAATGGCTACCTGTGGGATAAAAGACATGCTGTCACTGTCTTAAACATAATTACAGAGAGTCACACTGACAGCATGTCTTTCATCGCACTGGTAGCCATTATCCAGACATTGCGAAACAGACCCTAAGTATAAATAGATACCTTTAGAAAAATATTTATAAACATGTGTGAGCTTTTTAATACCCCGACGACACATATTGTTGTTGACATATGCATATATACTATATCTAGTAAACTTTTTATTTAAACCACCTATGTTTCCACACTCCATGCATGATAAAAATTATTAACAATGTTGTAGTAGACAGTTACTATTAAACATTCCAATTACGTAATATAACACCCTGTGTTACTTAAAATTTACTTACACATATCATTGGATTTGGTGAACATGTTATATTTGTCTATGTCTATTCATATTTCTTGCCTGAGTAATGAGTATAGGGAAATTCCTGTTTGACTATAAAATATATATAAAACGATTTTTCAAACTATTTTTCAAAACATGAATGATGGGCATCATCTAGCTTTAAGAAATATTTATTCTAACAAATATATTTAACAGAAACCATTGAAAATTTTAGTTTTAAAATCATTATTTTAATGCCTTTATGGAGATATGGAGATAATTGCGGCACTCGAGGGATACTTTATAAGCTCTTAGCTTCCTTCGTTTTTATAAAAAAAATGAAATGATGTCGATTCGGAAGGTACAAATTCTAATTTTAGAATTTTAGTGTTGTCAAAACCGTCAATTCTTTTTTTATTCGACTCTACCTAGACATTTTTCGTAAGTCAATTTTCTACTGGCAATTTTGTAGTTTGACATCATTAAAATTAAATTTGTTGCTATCAGAATTGACCTCAATAATTACTTAAAATTCTTTAAAAATACATGAAGTCGGCAAATTCCTATTTTTTTAATAATATCTAGTATTTATTAGATTTATGTCTGTACTTTTTATTTGTTCGATTTATTTCTGTACTTTTATACCTATATTCTTAATTTTTCATATGACTTTATTAAGTCTCGATAGCAAATAGCAGATTAACTGCCAGTTTCTTTAACTCTATCTATCCATAACTGGTAGTTACTTTCATACGATTTTGACAGGTTTGATTGACGTATCAAAGCAACTACCAGTTATGGATAGATAGAGATATAGAAACTGGCAGTAAAACTCATCTAAGTAAGAGATAACGTTAAATATTTTGTCGCAAAAGTAGATTATATTGCATAAAATAATATCATAAACCAATATGACCTTTATGTTACGCAGAAATATAATATATTAAACATGTGGCCATATTGTTTTCTAGTTTTAATCACGCTTCTGAATAAGTTCCTGTTTTGTTTACCTTGACTTCGATACAATAAGTTGTAAAACTAGTTTTCTTCAAACTGAAAGAAAGTTAATAATACTATCAATCGTTGTCAAGTTGTCAACTTATTTAGGGCTGATTTTTCAATAGCCAGATTAAAGTTATCTGGGGAATATCTGATGCTGTCGCGACTGAATGTTTTTACCCGACTGTCGAAGCAGGAGGGTAATGTTTTTATAAGACAGTGACAGCTACAATTTTATTCGACAGATACCAGTTATCTGACTATTGAAAAAAACCGGCCGAGTGCGAGTCGGGCTCGCGCACAAAGGGTTCCGTAGCAGCAAATATAATATTACAGTTAAATCAACCTATCTCAAAAACTATAAAAGATACTTTGATCAAACCAAAAATCGTTGAAAGAGTTAATTAGCATGCATCACCTCTATTTTTTTTAGAATTTTATACCCCGTAGTTATAAAAATAGAGGGGGGGGGGACATACTTTTTACGACTTTGAGAGCTGATATCTCAAAAACCGTTCACTTTAAGAAAAATGTTTTTTAGAAAACTTTATATCATTTTAAAAGACCTTTCCATTGATACCCCACACGGGTATGTACATCGAAAAAAAAAATTTCATCCCTCAGTTACATGTATGGGGGGCCCCACCCCCAATTCTTTTTTTTACTATTTAGTGTCATATTTTTGTAGCGGTTCATACAACACATATTCCCATCAAATTTCATCACTGTAGTACTTATAGTTTCCGAGTAAATCGGCTGTGACAGACGGACAGACGGACAGACGGACATGACGAAACTATAAGGGTTCCGTTTTTGCCATTTTGGCTACGGAACCCTAAAAATCAGCCCTTAAGTAACTAAAATGGATATCATATTTTTTGTAAGTATCCTAAATATTAAACAAACTTGTTTGCAACATCTTGTATGAAATTGTTCATGAGCCATATTAAATAGGTATCGTTGTTACTTATATTTGAATTTTCCTAATAATATTAACTAATGTATTCGTATAAAACAGATTATATATGCGACTCTGATGAGACTATCGTATATCGTATGTTGTTAATAGTTATGTACATTATATTTTATCAAAATCGATAAGCTAAATAAAGATGAAAAAAAAAATATATTGACCTACACTTTGTCGCATTGGACTCCGCAAAGGCCATACATGTTAAGCTTTATACAGGGTGTAATAAAAGTGATACTGTAAACCGAAAAAGGAAAGAATGGAGTGGCACAGTTTCGGCTTACTTTGCCACGTTTCAACACCCTGTTTTATTTGGTAGGATTTATTTCGTCAATATCTCTATTAAAAAAAAATGATTTTCATTATAAAGTATAAAGTATTTGTAAAAATTAAAGCTCCTGAAAATGTAAAAATTAGGATAATAATTGTTATTTTATATATAAATTTGTTTGTCAATACATGAAACATTAAGAAGACTTTAAATTTTATACTAACTTAGCTTTTGTACCTACTATAGTTTTAATGTTTTTAAATATAGTAAAAATGTTGACGATATTCTTACATAATTATAATAAATCTGGTTTTAAATAAAAAAAATATTTAAACAAATGGTTTTGTTTATTTTCGGACCAACCGAAATACCTAGTGGATGAAAAATGTAGCTGATGCGTCAATCAAATAGTAATGTAATCGTAACTATTCGTAACTAACAGAACTTACAGTTAGTTTGCAGAAGGTTTACAAAACCACACAATTACACATGATTTTAGCTTTTCCTTTTTTGAAATATCAAACTCCGTGTTTTTTGGACATTTCCTCTCACAAACCATTCAGTTGTATGATACGGGTACAGAGGGGATCAAAATATATTTGAAATAATTTACTCTCTATAAGGCTGTAACGAAGTCGTTACAACAACGTCCAACACACCTACCCGCATCTCCGAGCCAACAACAAGAACGCCGCGGGGTGGGGCACCGCACAGACCACTCCGGGTGACCAGAGGGGAAGCGGGACGGCACGGCCGCCGCACCTATAAAGCACCGCAAGACCGCCGATCCGGCACCATTCGGGCATTCGTCAACTCCAGCTCCGGCGTTTGATCAGCTCCTATCCCGTGCTTCCTTCCCACTCACCCTTATTGTATTTATGTATCTATATCCCGCGTCGCGACGATCTGTCTCAAAAGGCGCAGCTTGGTTGCCCCCTCGATGCGACTGAGGCTTCTGGCGCGGCTGCGATTATTAGCCCAAGATCCTGTACCCCTTATCCTTTCCTACTATTTGTTACAAATCCGCGTTTGCCCCTTCAGGGCCCTGTTTAAATAGTTAGATACTTAATAAATATCCTTATTTGTGCATTTGTGTGGTGAATACATAGTTACAAGCTGTAAGTACTAGACATATAAGTTATTATTGTAAATAAAGCGGAGCCAGTCCCGCCTAATTGTTGTATATTGTAATCCGTGTTATTCATTTCCATCCCGTACACCTACCGAGGTTATTTCCCTCCAGGGGCCTCAGGAATAAGGTTAGATTAGCTAGGACCGTTTCACGGTCATATTATAATCCCCCAGGGTGACCGGAGACTCCTTCAGAGGCCCGGCACCGACTTGAGCTAGCCTAGGACCGCTTCCCGGTATACACCATTCGAGAGACATTCAGTACCAGCCCTAAGCACTAGGAAACCAGTAGTCATTAGGGTAAGTACATATTTAATATAGCATCCAACCCCTACTCTCGGGGGAGGCCAGAGAGGTCGATTCACCCAGGGGTCGCTCCCCGGTGGTCCAGACCCGCTCCAGCTGAGCTGCTACATTACATTGGCGCCCAACTTAAAAATCCACTTATTTTCGTCAAGATCTAATATTATTTAGCCCCCCGTAATAACACGTAAATCAATAGAAATAACCAACCGACCGACTTACCGTTCAATTTAACTACCTACCCGCAATCATTCTAAAAATAGACCGACAACCGACCGACCGACCCCGTTTAACAAAAATAACAATTCAAAAGTAAAGAACAAAAATTTTTGTTGGTCATTTTTATTAAATTTTTCGAAACCGATTACAAACTGGCCCCGTTTTATAATAGATAAATATACCTGTATAAAATCAAATGCCAACTTCTTGGATTTATAACCTTAGTAAAGAGGAATTAATAAGGGAGAGCAAGGAAAGGAAGCTACCGACCGTAAATTTAACCGTAGACAAACTAAGAAAACAGCTAGCCGACCACACCAGAAAAGAAGAGGAGGAGACCTTCGAGATGACATCCGAAGACCAGACCAAAACCACGAGCCAGCTGAACCTGTCGTCCATCGTGAGGGAATGGAATATATCGTTCGACACCGCATGCGACCCGGTTGAGTTCATCGAGCGTTTGGATGAACTGACGTCATCAGGTGACGTTCCGCAGGACCGATTACTCCAGGTACTACCGAAAGTGCTGAGAGGAAAACCGTTATTATGGTATAGAAACAATTCCGACACCTGGGACAAGTGGGAAGACTTCCTAAAAGACTTCAAACTATTCTACTACCCGGCGGGATACGAGAAGAACCTGCTCGAGATGATCATCGCACGCAAACAACACCACCGTGAATCTTTCGTCGATTACCTGACCGACATACAAACCCTGATGAGAAGATATGGGAAAATGACCAAAACAGAAAAAGAAGAAAGAATATACGAGAACATGAACGCGAATTACAAGTACTACATCAAGAAGCAAGACTTCACCAGCCTCGGGGAATTAATTAGACAGGCAGCCGAGTACGAGCAGATAACAGAAGAATCCTCATCTCAACAATGGAACAACCAACCAGACCGACACCGCCAGACACCGAAAACCTATCCAGAAAGATCACCAGAACCGCGTAAAATACACGAAAAATACGACAAGACCACGTGCTGTTGGAACTGCGGCAAAGCAGGCCACTCACACAAGGAATGCCGGGGCAAGCAAGTACTGTTCTGTAGCCAATGCGGAGTCCTCGGGAGACTAACGCGCAACTGCTGCAGAAGAGAAACCAAGTTCGGAGACACGAACATAACCGCCGAAGAAAACCGACCAGAATACCGAATCTTCGAAGACGTGAAAATAGGGGGAATCACGTACCGAGCACTAGTTGATACAGGCTCCACCAGATCTTACATCAGTAGAAATATCTATGAACAGAACTCGACAAACGCTGATAAAGAAGAAGTCACAGGCATGCGAGTAACCCTCGCAGATGGCAGCGGCATGGACGTGAAGCTCAGAATAGAACCAGAGATTGAGATCCGGCAGAGAAAAATAACACACGAACTCTTCGTGCTACCACATTACTCACCGTCAAACCTTATCATCATAGGTATAGATCTCCTTAGAAAAGCAGGAGCCACAATAATCTGGGAAAACAACACCGAAAAGACGCCGAAAGAAGTCCAGGAAACTAACCAACAGGAACCGCAAGTCGTCGCACAAGAATCAACACCACCATGGGCGTACCCAGGTAGGGGCAGGGGGGGGCAGCTGCCCCCCCCTAGCCCTTTCGAACCTAAGATTTTTTTCTATCATTATGTTTAAAAATATTACATAATATCGACTTATATGCCTAAAAGTGCTAGGGAAAATAATAAAAAACATAAATTAACATAAATTTTCCGTTTTTTTCGGATAAGTCGTAGCACATTCGTGCTAAGTAAGTAAGTATATGGGTTTCAACTCCACTAACACACATTTGTGCATTGCGGTATTTTACTTAGGATAGGTACCTACTTAAGTAACTGAAATAAAAAACAGAAAATATGAATTACTCACTTTCTTAAATCAATCATTGCAACTATATATCATAAAAACAATAATATAATTAAAGAAATTTAGCTTTTTGACTCATTTTTTTATTCTAATGAGTTTTGACTTTCATCACATAAATGTCAACTTTAAGGGATGAAATATAAAAAGAAAAACATTATTAGCTCAAATCTTCAGTTTCAGTCTCTATTACTAGGTACATATCTATTGAAAATAATAATAATGATGATAATCATATAGGGGCAGAGCAGCTTCTGGCCAGCTGTTGGGCATTAGGGACTTCACCCATCAGATTCCAGAGGGAAGACCCCTGTTCCTCATCTCTGGCTTGCCTTTATTTTATTATCCAGAAAACTGAAGAGGAACAGTATCTATCTCCCACCTTTTGCTTGGCTAGCTTGAGTGGTGTTTCACTAGAGCAAAAATGCTCTTAGAAGGATGTGTTACTTAGTAAAGTTACTGTGTTTACGAGCCACTCCCTGCCTTTTTATCCGTGTGTGAAATGTATAGGTCAGACAGGAGCCATAGTCCTTCCATAGTCCCAGTTACCCAGTCCATTTAGCACCCCATACCATAACTTGTCAAACGGGTCCCTACATAATAATTCGGCCCATGAACGCCTTCCACGTGTCTGGGACCCTGGGTGCTGGTTCATGGTACAAGAAGTACAATTATTATTATAAAATACTACCTAGTGCGGCTACTTGACCCTTTTTTAAAGAAGGTCTCATATGATTGATAATTGTTCTATTAGATAAAAAAAATACTCTCATATTTTTTGGGACCTAGACAATCCCAAAACTTAATTTTAATGTTTTACTTTTCGTAAAGAGGCGAAAACGCTCTTAGATATTTGTTATGAAATTATCTATGGTGTAGACTGATATGGCGTCAGAAGGGAACAAATCATTCATTTATCACAGTTGAAGATACCACTACACTTAAAACTCTCGACACAGCACGAAGCAGCTGACGTCACAACATGACCAATAGCGTTCAATTTCAGGGTTCAAAATTATAATAAAAAATAATAATTTTTAAATAGAAATTATGCAACCATCCTGGAGTTTAATTAGCCGAAATCAATATATTTTGGTTTCGTAAATTAAATACTGCAATAAATACTCATTAATCCTGAATTTGATATGAGTCAAGCAGCCTATTTTGTGAATTTCTAAATTTTTAACCTGAACAGCACATTTTTGCGTAGCTGTTTTGGCGAACAAATATTATCACAGAATCATTGTGTTTTGCAAACCAGACTATGCTTGCAACAAAGATAAGAATGTAATATAACAATGTAGCATAAAGTACCTATGTAAGGAAAATTATCTAAATTTGCAAAATAATATTAATTTCTTAACTCGCCAGCTGTCAGGAATAATGTGTGCCGCCATTTTCGTCGCCTGTCACAGGCAAACTGACTTCAAATATCAAACACAATTTTTTTAGGCATATGCACAAACGATGCGTTTCGGTTGGAAAAGGCGAAATAACTTTAACGCCTAAAAAAAATTGTAGGTACTAAATCGAGCGCACATTCGTATCACTCAGGTTCGAAAGGAATTAGAAGATAAAATAAACGTAATTTTTCCTGCCAAGAAACAGGTATAAGCTGCCCCTCCCTAGCTGAAATCCTGGGTACGCCCTTGAACACCACCGAAAAATAATAAAATCAACGGCCCAAGAAAGTCGAAATACCGCAAGCACAAGAAAATACCTAATCAACAACATCCACCAAGGTATCCCGACACAGCTTCAATCCAGGAACGAAAAGAATGGTTCGAGAGAAAAATGATCGAAACCCAAAATTCACCTGAAAATGACCCAACATTTACAATTAAAAACGGCTCACTCCATAAACGAATTGTAATTCCAAGATACGGGGTCAAGATAGACGCACAATCCCAATGGAAAATATGCGTTCCGACAATGAAAAGAAGGTCGATTATCGAACAACACCATAATGGACAAGCAAAAACAAAATACCTAAGCACGACAAAAGTCTTAAAAAGTATTGCCGAAACATATTACTGGCCCGGGATGTACAAAGATGTTCTTCATCATATGAAAAAGTACAAAGAACGACTAAAATCATCATCATCAAACTCGCCGCAACCAAATTCCACCGAACCGAAGCAATAAGTTACCTACCGACTACCGACGACGTCATCACCCATCGCCAGATGTGCCTAGCCGCGGTACTCATGCGATGCCGAACGAACCGATTATTCCAAACCTACCCTCAGTCATCAATAATGAAGATCGAAGATCGAAGCCGTAAAAAGTTAAAACATTTATATATTTATGACCTAGTCATTCCGTACCGTACCGTATAAATCTTATTAACTGTGTATAATTAGTAATTTAATTAATAATAGATGTACAACCGAAAAACCACAATCTGTATTAAAAATATAGAAATAGGTAAAAATGTAAACGCAAATGCACACATTTAATACCGTCCGTCCGTAGTATAATATAATATAAGTAAATAATAGACACACAGATATGTTAAACGTATAACAACCACCTTTTTACATCCAAGTCACAGGTAAAAATTTTGCTCAGACTTAGAATAAGGATTGTAACATTTTTGAAGGCAGCCTCCTGCCCAATATACGTCACGCCTCTGTGAACGTACACAGGTTAGAATTTTGGTTGGCAATGGGAGATTTTCCAGTAGTTCCAAAATCGACCAATAGATGGCATTCGGCCTGTCGTTTTTAGTAGTGAGCTACATTCTTCTGAGGAAACGGAGATGACAAATGTCACAGACCTACTACAAAACAAATGTTATGTCATTCGGTTTCTCTTGTAGCTACGCGAATGTCTCCGGTGCTGTGTTTTGTGATAATTTCGACGACTCTGGCTATTCTTTTGGACTTTTGTGACTTCTATACCCGACCGACCTTTGCACTCCCCCTGGACCCTTGCTTGCCATTACGATTTACCCCTGCCTGTACTCCGGACCTTGAAACAATCATGGGAAAAGACTATGGATCATGGTCAACTGTACGCCTGATCCTTGATTTACCTATAAAATAAAATGCCTCAGGTTTAGTTAAAGATAATAATTATTAAAAAGTTTGTTTTAATAACCTACCTACTGAATGAGCAAGAATAAGTAAGTAGTATTACCTAAGAGGTAGTCTGATGGTTTGAAGTGGCCGGGGCATATTCTTGAATGCTTTTTATGTTTAATCCAGGCTTTAATTCTTTTAATGCTTCCATCCATTTTGCCCGTCTTGTTTCGTTTTGTGGAATTTGTCAACACGACGACATATCTACTATAAATGCTATTCAGAGAGTCGGAAAACTTTAGTTTTGTGGTGTGGGTAGAGAAAACTAAGTACCGTACCCACCTACTAATGTCTGCTCTACCATAGAGAAATCATTACTTCCAACGTGCCTCAGAATAATTATGATACTTACACACGGCGGTCGCGCCTCGGACATGGACAGAGGATGCAGATGATCTCAACTAGTTCACACTTAATATTATGTATAACTACATATAACAGCAATTTATTATTATTAGTTTGCACGTTCTCAACAAATACCAGTTATGCTACGAAATAATTTGTATTTGGCAATATTTGCCTAATAGGCAACTTGTAGGCAAACTATTTAATCATAGTTAGTATTATTCTGTGGAATAAACATGGATTTTTGTATTGGCTGAAAGGACTCGAATCCATGCCGGCTATAAAAAAATATGCAGTCCTGTTCAGTATGAAGATTTACTAGCGCCATCTATTGTCGGGTTTTGTCTATGGACGTTGTCTATGGTTGAAAACCTCCCATTCATTGTCAGGTGTCAAACCGAGTAAATTTCAGCAGCGCAAGGGCACATGCATGATGCATGCGCCGTATAAATTTTAACTTTTAATTGATTTGCAATGTAAAGAACTTAGTAAATTGCATCCGTAAATAACCAAAACTATATTATATAAGAAGGAAAATGTATACCGAGTACACAATAAGTTGTACATAGCCTACAATGTAAGTAAAACCAACCACGCATTTTATCCTTGCTCATGCTCATAAAAACAAAATATTCACAATCTTTTGTACAGAAAAGAATCCCGAATATACCGTTTCCGTCCGAATTTACCTGCACTAAGCAAAGATGAAATGCTCATGTACTATTTACCTTATAATCTTGTTTTTTTTGCTAAAGTAAATAATAATGCATACTGCATACCGAAATAATGTAACTTGTAATAATAGCATAAAGATATAATACCGAATGCACAAATAATCCCGTAAAAATAACCGTTTAACCGCATAATCCCCTTTGACAATATGTATACAGATCTTGTGAATTTTTATCAGGTAAAAATTCTACCGTTGAGGGGGGAGAATGTAACGAAGTCGTTACAACAACGTCCAACACACCTACCCGCATCTCCGAGCCAACAACAAGAACGCCGCGGGGTGGGGCACCGCACAGACCACTCCGGGTGACCAGAGGGGAAGCGGGACGGCACGGCCGCCGCACCTATAAAGCACCGCAAGACCGCCGATCCGGCACCATTCGTCAACTCCAGCTCCGGCGTTTGATCAGCTCCTATCCCGTGCTTCCTTCCCACTCACCCTTATTGTATTTATGTATCTATATCCCGCGTCGCGACGATCTGTCTCAAAAGGCGCAGCTTGGTTGCCCCCTCGATGCGACTGAGGCTTCTGGCGCGGCTGCGATTATTAGCCCAAGATCCTGTACCCCTTATCCTTTCCTACTATTTGTTACAAATCCGCGTTTGCCCCTTCAGGGCCCTGTTTAAATAGTTAGATACTTAATAAATATCCTTATTTGTGCATTTGTGTGGTGAATACATAGTTACAAGCTGTAAGTACTAGACATATAAGTTATTATTGTAAATAAAGCGGAGCCAGTCCCGCCTAATTGTTGTATATTGTAATCCGTGTTATTCATTTCTATCCCGTACACCTACCGAGGTTATTTCCCTCCAGGGGCCTCAGGAATAAGGTTAGATTAGCTAGGACCGTTTCACGGTCATATTATAATCCCCCAGGGTGACCGGAGACTCCTTCAGAGGCCCGGCACCGACTTGAGCTAGCCTAGGACCGCTTCCCGGTATACACCATTCGAGAGACATTCAGTACCAGCCCTAAGCACTAGGAAACCAGTAGTCATTAGGGTAAGTACATATTTAATATAGCATCCAACCCCTACTCTCGGGGGAGGCCAGAGAGGTCGATTCACCCAGGGGTCGCTCCCCGGTGGTCCAGACCCGCTCCAGCTGAGCTGCTACATTACAAGGCATAAGTCTCTAAGGAAAGAATAAACCAGAACTTAGCCGACCTCCGATAGAAGATGGTACCCAAAGAAGAATATAAGGCATTATGCATTTATGTATGAAAATTATTGCCATATATCCCATTCTATGGGGAAAGACATCTCAAACAAAAGATACCCTTATTGGAATGAACAGGGTCGTGAGCACAAGTTTCGATCCTCCGTTAACGTTGCGTATCGTCAACGGTCACTGTCAAAATGTAAGGCAAATTTGTTAGTTCCAAAAGTGGCATTTGTTTTTTCCATGTTAGGTGGAATTTCACCAAACGCTAAACCTATTTAGTAGCCTGTTATACGTCTGTCAGTAAGTACAAAATGTATTTAAAATTTGATTTAATACCATACCATACATCCACAGCTAAAAGCGTCAAAATACACTGACGGGCAAAGAAACGGTTCTACCTTTTTTGGCATAAGATTTTTTTGCCTAGTCTCGTATTGCATAGTAACGTTTGGTCAAAGTCTCGTTACGCCGAAAATCGTATGGCATAAATCTCGTTTAGTAAAAAGTTATTTCGCATAACATGGTTTAGCCTAATAATGGTATGGCCAAATCTTGAACAGCCTAATAATGCTATGGCATAGGTTTATACAAAGTAATAATATTCGTTTGGCTTTAACTTTGACGGAGCGTCTCCCTACATAGCGCAAACTGGTGCCTTGTATTGTTTCCGCTGTTTGGAAAACGCTCCGCTCCGCTTCGCTGCGCTCCGCTTTGGTTTTGATGAACATGTGCACCTAACACGCTCCTCCTCGCTTTGCTCGTCGTCGCACCTATTTTTAGGTTTCGATCTCATGGGGTTTGTAATAATTATATTGGTCGCTAACTTTCGATTTTTTGGTCATACAATATCGTGATTTTCGAGATGTAGGAGAAAAATACCACAATTTGTACATTTACTACATACTTAATATATTATTTATTAAGATAACATTAGGAGAAACAAGATTATACATAGGTATAGACGAACATAAATTTGAGCAAACGAAACTTAGGTGTTTAAAGATTGTGCCTAAAGAGTTTTAGACGAAACGAGCCTTATGCCACATAAGTCTTGGCAAAGTGATGGTTCGGCCAAAAAAGTTTAGACCATACGAGTTATGCGAAATGAGTTTTGGTCAATAAAGATTATGCGAGATGAGCGGAACCCCAAAGAAACAGTTCCACTTACAAAATGCAGACACCAAATGGCATATATACCTTTTTAAACCGACTTCAAAAAAAGGAGGAGGTTCTCAATTCGTCGGGATATTTTTTTTTTATGTATGTTCACTGATTACTCCGCCGTTTATGAACCGATTTTGAAAATTCTTTTTTGTTGTATTGGGTTGAGCTCCCAGGTGGTCCCATTTTTTTTCAGAATTTTATCTTACCCCTAAGGGTTGGTAAAGGGGTAAAAACAGGGTATGAATTTGCATTTTGGACACATATTAACCGATTCTAATGAAATTAAGAACGTAAATATAGTTCTTATAACAAAAAATATGATGGTGACCTTGAGCTGATCTGATGATGGAAACGGAAGGCATTCAAGGGAACTCCTCAACGGTATATAGCAACTACCTCGTGTTTAGGCTTGAATGATTCGTATTGATTAGTAGGACTTTTTGGTATCATTTGTATCTTACTTTTGATTAAAATTATTGCAAATAAACTAAAAACTATAAAATAAAATAATAATTAAAAAACCGACTTCAAAAAACCACTAAAATGTAAGAAATAATTTAAGTTTTACACAAATTATATGTGACAGTACAAATATACCTAAGCAGGAACTGTTCTTTTTTGAAGTTGGTGCCATATTTCTTCAGATTACTTTGTCACCGCACCAACATCAAAAAAGAACAGTTCCTGCTTAGGTATATTTTGTACTGTCACATACGAGTAGAATTTGTGTAAACATTAAATTATTTCTTACATTTTAGTGGTTTTGTGAAGTCGGTTTTTTAATTTTTTTAATTAAACATTTATAATAGGAAATTTGAACAAAATCTTTACGTTTTTAGTTGGTAATATTCTGATTCGCCGATAAATATACTTAAATATTTCAGAAGGCGGAATTAAGTTAGTTTTTCAGTTTAAGAGTAATTTGGTGATTTTCTGAATGGAACTTTTTCATTGCCCGTGAGTGTAAAACAGATCGGCATGGAAACAATTCAGAACACACGCTGATACGATACATACTTACATTACATACTCAAATTGAACGTTTATTTATATTCGTAAAACGTAAAGGATAAGTAATAAGAAAGTACAAATTATAATGTACTACGAAAGGCCTACGCGACGTTCGTAGCAACGGCGTAGCAAGAGGGTGGCTGCTACAGCCTACTACGTCGTAGCCATACTAAAGGGTAGCGAGGCTACGACGGCCGCGTAGGCCTGGGGTTGCCAAAGTGGGATACCCCACTTGGTTTGTTTCGTATCAATATTCAGTTACATTACTGTTTCACTAAATAATTTTTTAAGCATATTAATTTAATAAAAGTGCATTATGTACAAATTATAAAAGTGATGTAACTGAAAATTATAACCACATGATTAAACTGAACATGTTTCTCGCAAAAACATACACGGTACCTACTTATGTCATTAACACTATGTATAATAATTAATACTGTTTTTAATAGACTTTATACATATTGTACTAAATACTTGTTTATTAGTTATAGTTTAAAATAACAATTTATGAAAATTCATCTTCTTATACCAATTTTTTCGGTCTTTAGCTTAAATTATCGAAACTGTATATTTATAAGTAGGTTAGATATTTTTTAAACTTGATAATTTCGACTCTGCCAGACACTGCCTATTACGGATACTAAAAAAAACCTACCTGTCACAAAAACCTTCTAATACAGAGACAGTTGCACCCTTAAGTTACGGAACCCTAAAAATAATCTCCATAAATATTGTCATGATTACACAATTCTTCACATTATGTCGGGTTTATTTTCTTTTGAGACAGATGCTTTTATTTACGTCCATTGAAGTCGATCGTGGCTTGTACGTAGGACAGTATCACCTCGCTTATCACAGTGTAACTTCACTCAGTCTACCGTAGGGCGCTGGGAACGACACACGTGCGTGCGGTATTACTCTGCATTCCTAGCGTGTACTGCATGCTCGTAAACTATTTCGCGCCGTACCATAAACTCTTTTCGTATATTTTTTTTCTATTTGTGTTTTTTATTCTTTACTGACAGTATTTTTTAAAGACGAAAAACGAAGTGTTGAGAATTATTTTGTGCGGATTAAAGACTGTTGTTGTGGAAAGCAATTAGTGATTTGAATCACTTAGTAATTCAAATTGGGCAGGTGGTGACTGTTTGTAATATTATTATCTACTTAACTCGTTATCAGTACCTTTGTCCAAATTGTTGTTTTGTTGGTGTTTGTGCTGTTCGTCCTTCACTTCCTGATTGTATAAAAGGTAAGTTTACTCATTTATCTTTGGCTTAATTTGTAGATAAGTAATTCTTTTATCTGCAGACAATTTGGACCAAGTACTTAACTAAGTACTTATTTTTAGACTTTAAAATACGTTAATCATGGAGGACCAATTAGGATTAGGTTTGTAGGTACTTGTAAGAATGTTGTTGGACTTGTTATCATCGGTCTAATCGCTACATCTCCGTTTGTTTATGTTGTTATTCAAAGTGCTAACTTGTCGGTGGTTATATGTAGAGATGCCACGAATATTCGGCAACTATTCGGTATTCGGCCTATTCGGCCAGTTTTTTCAGTATTCGGTATTCGGCCGAATAGTGCGTACTATTCGGGCCGAATACCGAATAGTAAATCATGTAAAAAATGACTTGTTATTTTAATCAAAATTGTGTATTTATTTCCAAATCACAACATTTTAGTACTTAAAATTAATCAGTAGTAAGTTGTGCTGGATAAAAACGAGCATTTCAGCATTTTTTGGTAGCCCACGATTGCGCTTTTCATTGTAACCATCCTCAGAAAATAATCTCTCACTTCTTCTTATCGTGTCGACGACAAACCAACAAAGTCGCTAAATAATACATGCCCAGAACTGGGCCACTGATACTGCACCGCTGGTAGCGGTCATGAGCTCTTCCCGCGTACAGATGTAGGGACACGCGGGGCATGAAGTAAGGTGCACCATAGTTTGTGGCGCTTCACACAAGCAGTTCAGATTTTGTGCATCCGTGAATCCGTAAATGTCTCACTATATACTTCCAGGTGAAGAAAGATAAGTTTTTGCAAATTTAAAAAGGTTCGGGTATTGTTTTTAGTTTGCTGACCAACTCTTGTAACGTTCGGCCATCTGATCTAGGCGAAAAAAATCAACTCGTTTGCCACAGCATTCTGCCTCCTAATAATTAGCATTTCTCATATAATCTGTAGCGACTTCTTGAAAGCTGTTCCAGGAACAAAAAAAAACGGGTTGTAGCGCCGAATATTCGGCGGCCGAATATTCGGCGATTCGGCCGGCAGCGTCGCCGAATATTCGGTATTCGGTATTCGGCCAATTCACTATTCGTGGCAACACTAGTTATATGTACCTAATACATATTATATTATTATGTCTATGTACAGTCAGCAAAAGTGATAGATATCCCATCCAAATGCAAACACGTGTGTTGAAGATAGATGAATCGAAAAATATTTTATCCATACATCCAAACTATGTATGGATAAAGTTTTTTTCATGTCACATATCATCCATCAGAGGATCATAAAATTAAAGAGTTTGCGCTGGGGTGGCCAATGTATCTTTTTTGGTGCCTCTACATGCAACATTGTACTGTGCATAGGTAGATGAAGTCAATTGAAGCGATCAGCTTAATCTTATAAGTGCGTGCCGTCCCCCGGGGACTGGGAGCTCTGACAGACAGCCAGGCAGTTACAGTGATGAAATATATGTAGAGTCCGACAACGCTATCTTTGCAACAGAAATTACGAAAAAGTGGCAACACAAAAAATAATATTATATTATTAAAAGATTTTTTAGACTCTGCGCCACCACTGAAGTTTGATCTCCATGAAAATTAAGCATCCTCCAATAAGGGTGCTTAATTTTCTACTACTGATGTGCATACCGATCAATCATATTCATTGGTGCTCATCACATAGCATAGCACTCGTGAAACGGGTTCTTTCAGATCTCTGCAACATAAGTTGAAAGGCTACACATTAAATACGCAGTGTACCCCAAAACAGGTATATAAGGTTTGATATTTAGGTATTTACTTATGTTTATTTATCTAAGCGCCCAGGTAGCTGGTTTTGTATCATAGTTTACTTATTATTAATTGATGAAGTCATTTAATTCAACGAACGATTAGATTTACAGTTATATAAGAGACAAAGAATTTACTTAGCTAGATCGTATCTAATAAAATCGTCTCGTATCGTATATTAATCAAAATATACGTCCTTTTATATATACGACCTATAATATCGTATATGTATAAATTACAAATTACAATAATAGTACAACATAATTTGATAATACCTTTTTCGGTCCAGCCTTTCTTGAGTTTAGTGAGATTAGCAAACAGAAAACGTCTCTACATGTTGTACACATATACAGGCTACAGGGTCAAATAAATAAGCCGGGAAATGTAGGGGAATTACCATAAATCTTGAAGTTATCTTAGAACTTTATGAGCGAGACATTCCCGTATCCATACGTTAAATTAAAATGTAAAAAAATTCCCTTCAGTGTCTGACTTATATTTTTTTCCATCATGTAAGTACATATAATTCAGTTCATGTATACCTAGATATGGATTTGTTGATGTCGTAGCTAGCCACACATAGTATAAGATGCATGAAAAAAACCAGTAAATATATTCGCTAATTTACTAATTATTACTTAATTAGCAATACAGGTATGGTACGGTCAGCGTTACAGCAATGATACGAAATCATTTAAATGTGTGATGTTGTTTATTGAAAAGTTATTTAAGACATACAGCAGGTATATACTATCTTATCTTGTCTATCTACATATTTGTATTCACATATTTAAAGTGCAAGTGTCAATTGAGAAGCAAATAAAACAAATGGTTATAGACGCTTCATTTATTTATTGTAAGGCTGAAATACCTGATTGAACGCATATATACTTAGGTACCTACTTATCAGATATTCAGTTTTTGCCGATGAATTTTGATTAGTACCTATTCTTTCATGCCATTTCAGAGAGATCGCTGAAATTTTCGTTTTAATCGTTGCTATCATGATAAATAAAATGTCACAGAGACGTATGCAGTTGACAGATGAAATATTTAAAGTTTGTGAACCTATGGAAAGTCGTAGTTTGCTAGTGTATGGTATAGGTTTCTTAGTCTGTCGAAAATCATAAAATTGAACGTTTTCTCGCATACAAAGTGGCGTCTCTGGCGGAAACTGACATGAAACTTTTAACAGATAATGTATGATATGACAATGTATGATATGATGCAGATGACATAAGCAAACCTTTTTTTTTCATTTTTGTACATTGAAATACCAGTACTGAAGCTCTGGAATGGCCAACTGGCCATTACTTTTACGACAGGCAGAAGAAGATCGTAACTTTGTGCACCCGATATTTTTGCCGACCGTACGTCTTGATTCCCACCCACATCGCTACATGCAATGTATCATACACGCGCGATACTCGATAAATGATAACTATAATTATTTGTATTTAGTCTATCATCTATAACTTTAGAGGTTAGATTTAGGTACGTATAACAACGACCTCTGTGCCCTTAGATAATTAAAACTGACCCGATCGGCTTACTAGTGTGTGTTTTATTTAAATTAGGTAACTCTTTCTTGGAACTTTAAATGTAATAAAAATGTTATCTGTCTGTTTAATACACGACATAAAATATACTTACATACTTATAGATATTCATGAAACTATCCAACTTACCAGTTCCCTACTATTTACTGTACTAACTCTAGAATAATAAGAAACATTGTTACTAATACGCTATGGACCTAAATTTCTGAAAATAAATGTTTATTAATTATTAATTGCACAACGTAGGTACTTCAATTTTTTTAAAGTGACGTGACCAACAAACTTGTTTGTAAAAGTTGGCGGGTTTTTAAAGATGCAGGATAAAAGATGTTCAGATTAACCTCTGTATCACCCCATTTCAGCTTACTATAGCGTTTTTTAAACAGCCTGTATACATCCGGGCCGGTGGACCCTGAACCGTCAGCGACTGACGCTAACATACTACGGTGACAAATCCTAGTTAGCTGTATAGTGTTTGTCACCTGTACCTTAATTGTTACACAAAACTAAGCTAAGTACATGTTCAATAGATAGTATTTAAAATGCCGTAGTTTACGATAAATTGATCAAATACAGTTTAAATCCTCGCCGATCATGGTTTTTAGTGGTAATATGTATCTCCTTTTTAACGTATCGGTGAAAACACTGAAGGTAGACTGGCGATTGTTGCTGTACAAATTAAAATACTAAATACGTAAATAAATTGATTTAAATTAATCATTCATTATCTTTTGAGAACTTGAAATCGTCGTGTTAGGATAAATCGCTGAGGATAATCAATAAATTATGTCATAAATCTAAATGCATTAATCTTTACGTCATAAATTACTATCATAGACACCTTAAATTGTCGGTAGACCTCAACATAAACCTAGTTAACACCCGACTGTGTGTGTACTTATAACTTTTGAATGGATAAACCGATTTTTATGAAACTAGGCTAAGAAAACGCTTTATAAAGTCACAACTAACAAACTAAATGAGTAGGTACTTATTTGTATCGGTTCATCCTTTGCGGTGCTCTGTGAAGTATGGAGAAACTTATATGACCCATCATGTCGCCACTGCTGGGGCACGGGTCTCCTTCATTGAAGGAAGGGTTTAGGCCTAGTCCACCACGCTGGGCTAGTGCGGGTTGGTGTACCTACATGTTGTAAATAGTCGAATTCAAATATTTAGTAATGCATAGCATTAGCACAGTAAAACAGTGGCTGATGACCTGACGTCCTCCCTGTGGAAGTGCTTGGTGAGGAGGGTCATAAGATCTTTTAAGAGGCTAGTCTGAGTTCAATTTAATTTATTTATATGATTCAGTTTATTTAGTTTAATTTAATTTATTAATTTTAATCTAAGTATTCAATATTATATTATTTGATTTCTTTTTAAATTGTTTTAAGTATTTAATGTAAGATTTATAATTAATGACTGATTTTATACTTATATGGACCTCATTGTCTGAAATAAACGTTTTTTTTATTATTTATTTATTAGATACATCTTTTGCCGGTAAAATTGGCTCTCTCATACGGATTTTCACGTTAGTTACCTAGACCTTGAAAGCATCGTTAATTGGTCGTAAGACAACTTTGGAGTCGTGTAATACTATACCTACTGTGTAATTTAAATTATGCAGTAATGTATAATACATAAGCCTATCTATTGCATGTCCAAAAAGGTGAAGAGTTGATATTCTGGTTATGCAATTATCCTATTAGCAAGTCTGTTAAAGTTGAAAAGACTTGTTTTAATATTTGCTCCATACCTACTTGAAGTGCTTAATTTCTTTTATTATGTTGACACAGGGTGATTTATGGAAACGAGTGAGTTTACTGATACGACTAAAAGTATTGATGTGTGCAACGAGAGCAAGGGCAAGCAAGCGGAATGATTCCACTCAAGTGAGTCAAGTTCACTGTCATAATTAATAATTATATGTGGGGACATCTCACACACGGCCATCCGACCCCAAGCTAGGCAGAGCCTGTATTATGGGTACTTATCGGAAAGTTGATATATCTACACAAATACATAGATAGATATACATATGAAAAATAAATATCAACACCCAAGACACTTTCACAATAGATATCATAATAAGTTACTAAATAAACACTATATTATGTGGATTGCTCAAAAAAATTTAACGTAATTTAATCTATGGCTGTCTTGCTCTGTCAAACATTATACTGTGAAAGCAAGCAAGTAATAGACTTAGGTACCTAATATTGATTAACATTTAGGTGCAAGTTACCCTAAATCCTCGAAATATATTAAATTATTAAATTAATTAGGGATACAACAGGAAATGCTAGAAAACGAAACTCCAGTCCTGTGTACCCATTTTTAATGATCCATCCTGTATTCATTAGTTCAAGCTACTTTTTTATTTTATCACGTGAGATCATGGTCGTTTAAAAAAATAACAAATATTGGATTTTATTCGGTTGGAATATAAGTAGTACCTATTTTAAATATTTTATAATTTCATGAATGCTCTCGTATTGATATCATAATTTGTACAAGTATCTACATTATGCATTTTAAAAGATAAAAAAATAGGAAACTACTTAATTGCGTTTTTGATTTATTATGTGAATAAAAAACATCATAATTAAACATTTTAGATTTTTTTACTCATATGACTCATAATATTATGTTACTGAAATTATTGCTACGAGTATGGAGCATTTGTTATGTATTAGGATTCGTCTCATTAGGTACTGGAGAAGCACGTGGGTATGATAAATGATAACCTCTAGCATTGAACATGCTCCTATGTGTGATATTTTATACAATACATTTTTTGCATGCTAACGAATGCCCTGGGTTTGATTCCTGACTGGGATGTGTTGGAAGGAATAAACTTCATACATTTAACTTTTCCTTTCTATTTGTTGTATTACTTGATTATTTTTCGCAAACAAGGTGATTTATTGATATTTGACCGTTTATCGGGCAATTCTTATCAAACCAATTGGGGACATCTTAAAAAGTATTAGAACTGCGGTTAGGCAATTCATTCTGATAAAGGAAATTACAAATTTCAACCATTTTATATGCTTATATTACACAAATGCATGAGTAAATAGCTGTATAAATTTGAATTTGGAATTCCTAACCATAAAGGTAATATTTGAGATCAAAGTGGCCAGTACGACAAAACGCCAATTTCATATGTTAGGACCTAATACTTAGCGAATTTCACCTAGGTAGGTAGCTAGAAAGACTAAATGCATAACCTATCCTCTGTATCCCTTGATCTCTCAATACTTTCTGAGTTAAGGAGGGTAATTATAATTACTAGAATGCTCGAAAGGAGTCTCTTCTAGTGACGTATCACCTGTTCCTGACTTCCTGATAATATTACGCTCTGCCCGTTTGCGCTGGGGTGGCCAATGTAGTTTTTTTGGTGACTGTACGGTGTACGTACGTACATTGATACTTACCTACATAAGTATTTGCTATTAGGTACATTTTTTAATCTTTTCCTACTAAAGTAATCTTTGAACTTTAGGGAAAATCACAGTCGTTACCTATACTTAAATTAAATGGTTATAGTGATTATGCATTAACTTAGGTTTTAAGTAAATAAATAAATAATAACCTTCTAGTTTCTGTCTCCGACACAATAAGAAGAAGAAGACTGTAGGATTACTCTAGATTACATAAAACGAAGTGGCGGAGCGCTGCTGCTGCATTAACCGCGACTCTACCTCGACTATACACTCACGGGCAATGAAAAAGTTCCACTCACAAAATTCAGACACCAAAAAACTCCAATTTTTTCATCAATTTCATTTAAAATGTTAACAAAATATTATTGTTTTTAGTAGGTAGTATCCTGATGCTCTGTTCAATGTACTTCAATGTTGCAGAAGGCGTCACTAAGCTAGCCTTTTCCGTTCAGGAGTAATTTGGTGCTTTTCTCAGTGGAACATTTTCATTGCCCGTGAGTGTATTAAACAACTGAATATCTCAACATTAAATAATATGCTCTGTCTGTTCAGATAACAAGTTAAAAAAACAACAAATTATTGACCATTAGTTTCGGCTGGGGGTGATTAACTGATTAATTACCTAATGATTACTTATGTAAAAGCAATATGAAATGCCTACCTAATGTAATGATCATTATTTTGAACTTGCTGACATTCATTATCATTATAATTTATTATTTATTATATACGCTCTTTGTACATTGCCGTATGGGTAAGATACGTAATGTCACTAGATATATGCATTCATCAATTTTTCTCATCTTTCCTGTCACTTGTATTGGATAAAAGAGATAAAACTTTTTTGTCCCTTGACAGGAACATAGAGGTATTTTAATGTATTGTGGTGACATGTATATCCTATTTCTGCCTACCAGTCAACATAATTTTATTTATGGCTACGTAAATATAACGATTAGTTTTACAGATATCATGATGAGTTTATTCAAAACTGGTTAAGCCGTTCACTTCAGTAAACAAGTAATCTCTTATCACTATCGGGGGATTTAAAGATTGATTAACTTATTTTTTTATCTCTTTCATTTGTAATGTTACCTACTAAAGTAATTACGTCTGGTACCCATACAGGGTGAAATTTAATAAGTGTTCTTCATTTCGGAAGATATGGAGACCATGTACCCGATATACTTCGCAACTTTAATTAAGGGCGATACTAGGGGTAACTAGCACCCGCCGCTAGTAAAGCTGATCTACAGGATGTTGCAAAAAGGGTATACTAAGCCGAAACCTACATGTGCAGCATGGTATATCTAAACCCGAAAATGAAATTAGAATTTAGTTTACCCTTTTGCAACATCCTGTATAGTAAAGTTAATAATTTACTCAATTACAATTAAAATAATAATTGTTGTTCAGTTTGGCGGGTAGTTTCGCCTGAGAAGGTCACTAATAAATATCCACCCTACGTGTAGGTTAATTATACAGAAATAGAAGTGGTAATCGAAGAGTCTTTAATTTTGTACTTCTGCGAATACCAAGATTACCTACTAACCAAAAAGATAAGCATTATACCTACACTTAGGTACGTATTTTATAGACTTATCATTACATTGCTTGTCAATTCATCAATAACTTATTGCAAAAAACTCAACTCAACGGAATTGCTTTATCAACAATACTAGTTTTTTCTTATTATAAATGTTTATTTTATAATTATAATTTATTGCTGTAATTCTGTCTTTTTTTCGATAATTCTGTAATGGTTATTGTAGCATTGCAGTTCAAGTTTATTTTATGAGAGAAAGATCAACATTATTTGTATTAAAATAAGATTCCTTGTTCCATGGCATATTCTTGTAACAGAGCATTCTTTGAACTCACTGAAATTCATAGACCGTATTGAAAATTTGCAACAAGGATAAAATTGTCTTTCAAACAGACGAGTTGCGACTCTTTAAGTCAGTTAAAAAGTCGAAATATCACAACGTTAACGGCATTTTAAACCTATTTTAAAGTGCCAAAAAGCTTTATGAATTCGGAGCATATAATTTCTCATAGTATGTGTAACCATACTTTATTTATTTACCATACCATATTTTATTTACACATGCACATACAGTTTTTATTTACTGGCCATCAGTTGAAACTCTACTCTGTACATACATAGGTATAAGTGCTTACTAGTCCATGCGTGAGTTTATGTAAGTAGGTGTACATACCTACCTATATTATTTGTGTGATCTATTAAACTCAACCTTTTTTATCTTCAATCATTCATAACATTGATCAAAACAGTAACTCTTGCGAGTTAACAATAATTATCATTATGAATGATATTGATTGGCTGAAGTATACTACTTTGTATATTAAAGTCATAATGTATTGTGTGTAGAGGTACATACATAATATACATATATTATATAGACAGATATAAAAGTAGTTCAATTTCTTGGCAATCTGATTATAAAATCTATTCATAGCTTAATTAAGTAACTATAAACAAACTTTAAAGATAATAGTCATCACGTTTTATTCATTCATCCTAACTAATATTATAAATGATAGATAGATAGATAGATAGATAAGTTATTTATTTACTTAACACAACACATACACAGGTTACACAGCAAGATTTCTAACATAAATGCGAAAGTAACTGTGTCTGTCTGTCTGTCTGTTACTCTTTCACGCCAAAACCACTGAACGGATTTGAATGAAATTTGGTAAACATACGGTCTAGACCCTGGGAAAGAACATAGGCTACTTTTATCCCTGAATTCCCACGGGAAAACTTTTTAAGGCGAAGCGAAGCGCGCGGGAACAGCTATAAATAATATTTTAACCCGCGATTAATAAGTTATTACATTTACTTATACATTTTCTCGTGTCTGTCTGCGAATTTGAATGTCTAAGACTCTAGGGCATTGTAAATCCGAAATGGGTTGACTAGATAATTAAGTTTTTGGTGTCAATTTCGATAAGTTTCACAGGCATCGGTACACCTTTATAGATTCATAGCTGTTCCCGCGCGCTTCGCTTCGCCTTAAAAAGTTTTCCCGTGGGAATTCCGGGATAAAAAGTACCCTATGTTCTTTCCCAGGGTCTACACCGTATGTATACCAAATTTCATTCAAATCCGTTCAGTAGTTTTGGCGTGAAAGAGTAACAGACAGACAGACAGACAGACAGACAGACAGACACAGTTACTTTCGCATTTATAATATTAGTTAGGATAGTTTAATAAAATTTTCAAAAAAATCTAAACGGAACGCAAAAAGAAACTTTATAAAAATTACTGTCAGTATTTCTGACCATTTAACATTTAGGTATTTTCGTTTCATTGATATTACTCTCAATACGATACTATAATATGCCTCCTCATCCTCATGTGAACTTGAACTTTAAGGCCTAGGGAGGAAAGTTCGCAGTCCTTCGAAGCCTGCCCCAGTCCTAAGGCCACTGTTCCCAGAGACAGTCGTTGGACCATTATGTGTTCCTGCCATTATTTACTTAAGCAATATAGTCGGGATTGACCTGGGGACTCAGTACTATTGCACTTATATAAAAGTTCGCGCGACGGAGAAAATTTCATACACGGAATAAAAAATGTTATGTATTTTCTGTTTTCACATTAGGTACCCTCCTCCCTCACCCTCCTCGTGGCGTCGTAAATGAATGCGATAACGCTGATTTTCATTCATAATTAATAATATACATAATCCGTATTAATGCCAGCTAAAACATCTAACACCAATCCTTCGATGTTATTAACCCCAGCAGATTATGATAAGATTTTCATAAACTGGCATGTGATAGATGTAAACAAATTAGGTAGGAGCAGTATCAGTCATTGTTTCAGTTATTGCTTTTTCACATAACCTCACATAAGTTTGCGAACAGATACATTTTGAGGAAGGAAGGAGGTTATTTTCCATGCCGGGATGGAAACCGGATGGCGATTTGTATGATGTTATCCATTATGCTGTTGCATGACCTTTCATTATGTAGAGATGTTGTAATAATAATAAATTATGAATTATAAAAAAGTCTTTCCTACAGCAAAAGTAAAATAGCTAATAGCCTCCTGGTCGTATTTCGACCACAGAAGAAACAGTAGGTAAATAAATTCTATGTAACTGCCAGTTTCAATACTCTATCTATCGATAGCTGACCAATTCCTATCATACGATTTTGAGTCTCACTCGGTCCGTGCGTACCTGTATCGTGTAAACCTCGCTTTAGCGGAAATTACCAATTTTTAGGCCACTAGGAAAGTATGATATTAATTGAATGAAATTGGTCAATGACCTTTTATTGGAAAATTACCTCTTATAGTGTACTGAGGGAATTGGAGGGGATACCTGCGTAGATTTTAAGAACATTTCATACAGTAAAGAAAAACATGGGAAGAATTGAAGGAAGAAAAATGTTAAGTATAACTTTTGTTTAGTTTTATATTTTTTCCTTCCTCCAATCTTCAACCACATATAACAACATTTTGCGTATTAATTCGGAACTATATACCTAAGTAAATTAATCAATTAACATTATTCATACACGTTTCATAGTTCAAATAACTACGTCATCAATACCTACACCTCTATTCATTGAGAGTAGGGTTACCATGTTAAACATTTTAAAAGTTGGAACTGAATGCTAAAATACGCTAAAGTTTCAACACCATTAAAAAGGTAGTTAACCCTAAACGTGCCATCGACAAAATAAGGAAAAACCGATACACAACGTAATTTGTTTATGAATGGATGACTCAAGTATTATTTAAATCGCCACGTGTCCACTCGTCGTATCTCCGTAGTAAATAATCGCAACATTGTTTAGATGTCTATTTTAGATTAAGTACCTACTGAGTACTTACAACAGTTATTGAAACAGAAATTCTACGAACTTGGTACCTACGCCGCAGAAAATTATTTCTTCATGTACAGTCAGAAGTGGCTGGCATAAAAAATACTTACATAAGTATTTATTATGTGTAATGTCTTTTGCCGACTGTACTGTCTTTGTCTTACCGTTCTTTATGTATAGTTATGTTTAGTTTTTACATAAGGTGAGTTTTCTTTATGTAGAGATATTTAAGTTTATATCGAAAAGACTAACTTTTGAAGTGTGCATAGCATATTTCATTATAAGAGCGGTAATGATTTGTGCAGTAAAGTATGGTCATGATTCATGATATGGTATATGTTTAATAGTGTACATAGATACCCGATTATTCGCCTAATAGTTTATTCAGTAGCGTATATTAATGATTATTTTACGTATAGATATAGAAGATACTGTCTTTTTCCAGTGGGGTAGGCAGATATATACAGAGAAACTTATGAAGTAATCTAAAAAAAAACAATGTATTCTGTGACTTTAAATTTACTCAAAAGTAACTTTCTGAAGTAATATAGTACATAGGTATACCGCATACCTATGTAACTACATTTAACAAAATCAATCGCTTGGTAGATAATATGGTTACTGACTAAACCACACCTAGAAATTATATCGTCACTTCCTCTTAAAAATTATTTTTGCTATTTCCAGTAGGTACTTATTAGGTAGTAGGTACTTCACCAAATAGAAAGGGGGAAAAGTTCTGCTGTTTATGGTTTCATCACGTTTTCAAACCATAGACGTAGCTTTAGCCATAGAGGTACCTACTACAGCCACTAATTGTAAAGTTTCTGCTGAAATCAAAATTTACAGTACCTAAATGATATTTTAGTCCTTATGACGTTATGAGTTTGTAAGTAAGGGTTATTTCTAGAGAGGAAGAAATACGAAAGATCTAATTTTTTGGTTTGCATTTGTGTAATAATAAATTTGCTTTAATTGTTTTTACGATTACTTACATGAACGATGACAAATAGGGTAGATTTCTTATTTAGGTAATGAACGGTCAAACCGGTAAAGTCTGAAAACATAAGACATTTAACATAAAAAAACACAACAGTAGATAATATTATTTAAAACAAATGTATCAACAGATTATAATCTTCGTCGTTATCAGACAAGGTCAAGTCGATACAAGAATCTAAGCTATTTCAAGTTAAGTGTGTGTCGACCACACTCTATGGTCAGGGCGATCGTATTACGATCAAGGACTTGTAAGATGAGACTTGACGTCAGTTCATCACTAGGGAGTAAGAAGGGAGTTTATAATACTAGAGTATACTTAATTTTATGTATCTATGTATCAGGAGGGCTAGCACGGGCGCATTTACCGAATACGTGACAAAACTTCTCCGCCACACTCGCTCTTGAGCCTGCGCGATGTGAGTGGGCGCAATGCAAAACTTTTGTCACGTCTTAATTGCGCCCCGTGCTAGCCCTTCTGTGTAGATATGTTACTGTCCGATACCCATATTACACAACCGTTCATGATTGCATTTTTAAAAGTGTTATCGAAGTAAAAGTACTAATATGACTTACGTATGCTACAGTATTATCTACTACATATTTGTTCGGTATCCGGCAATGTATTATTCAATGTAGGTTATCTCCAGAGAAGAAACAAATGAGCCGAGTCTCGATTGCTACTTATTGACACATAGTAAAATCATTCAGTAAATAAAAGATGATAAAAAAAGGTTACATATACCTATAGCCGGCGAAGTTTAATCGTTGTTTTTTTCAGGAAATTCTTTCTATAAATATGATTATGTATTTAAAATAATCACGTGAGTTGAGGGTCAATCTATTACGAATACTTACAAGGTACGAAAAACTAAGTTTCTATGGGATCCGATCCCACAATACCATCGGCATATTATAATAAAATATTATGGATATAAAGTGCATATCTGACGAAATGGTTCATGGGGAAAGTTATTGAGTTACAAAGATAGCAATTTGTTTGCAGCATTTCCTGCTACCATACCACCACCCAATATTAGCAACAAATAATCTGTCAGATCCATACAAGTAACGTAATATTTGCCAAGCGAGCGTCGCTGCCGCGCTTCCTAGGGATTGTTAATTGCTATAATGTCCCGTGGTGGTGTCCCCACTGTACACCCACACCCTGTATATCTATGTTCCTTCCTTGACCACAGTCATTGTCCACAGCCCGGGCATGCGCGGGGGGGTGGGGCGGTGCCGCTGGCTCGCGGGGGGGGTGGCGGCGCTGTTCGCCCTCGCCGCCATCGCCGTCTCGCTCGCGTGGCAGAGGATCTTCGACTCTGTGCTGGCCTCGGTGAGTGTATTTTTTGTCTGTATGTTTAGGTTGTAGAAGCTATGCTTCAGGATGGTGGATGAAAGGAGCCGGCTCGAGTGACATATCAACTGATATACGGCGCATTTAGCGCACCCTGTGGCCGTGTAGCACAGGGCGCTATTAAGACGTGACAAGAGTTCTCCGTCGCGTTCGCTCTTGAGGCTGGCTGCGTGATGTAAGTGAGCGCGATGCAAAACTCTTGTCACGTCTTAAATGCGCCCCGTACTAGCCCTTCTGATGGGACAATCTATATGATGATAAACGAAGTTTCAACAGCGCTGCTGCGGAAGCACGACTCTATCTCATTGCATAAAACGTGCCGATCGCACGACAGCTTTGGTTCCTTCGTTTCTCGTCAGTATAGAGTAACCCTCCAGGGCAGTAAAAAACTGACGCTATCTCTGAATGGCCAATCCTTTTACCGTGACAAACCGTCCTGCAGGACTGACCGTTTTCACATGCCCATCTGCAAGCATGGATGAGAGCTAGACTATTTGTTATCAGACGTGTTTAGAACTAAGAAGACAAGAGAGAACAATATGTTTAAGCACTTATACCTTAGATCTAGGTGCTTAACCATATTTTTCTCTCTCATCTCGTCTTTGGGTAAACTAACCTTTGGTCTCGGTGTTTGTTAACTTTGTACTAACTAATAATGGAGCATAGTTTACTCGCGAAATACCTGTGCTCATCACAAATGTTTGTCGAGTCCATTATGGTATTACAACTTCCTTACCTTCAATTATTTGAGGTTTTTGACTATCGTCAATGGTGCTTTACCAAAAAAGTAGAGACAGGTACTTTTTACAAAGAACATCTTGAGGTAAATATCCTTGAAATCAGCATTTAAATATACCAACATAGCGGCGACAATAGTTTATTTAACTATCCTCAGGTTGTATTTCCATCAGATAATTATGTCCACCAATCATATTCATTGGTCAACCTGGAATGAATTTCATTGAAATCATCGCAGCACAGCCTGCTGCATAGCACATAATCTGGTGGAAAGGCACACCTTATATTATACCCTTGCTATGCTGTCAAGTCCAGATCCACCTTGATTATAAATAAGCTTGCCCCTTTCGATTGATACAAAATATTCCCCAGCGTCCATCGAGCGACTTCGATGAAACATTTCTGAATCAACCTAATTTCAAGTTATCGTTACTTAAAGCACTTTATAAATTGGAATTTATTAATAATTTTACAAAAAGGAAATATGATGTGGACATTTAACTATGTTTTATGTAGCGATTAAAACTGAAAAACTTCTAAACCGATTTCAAACCTAACATTTACATAAAATATATACATTTTATTAGGGTAACCTTTAGCACGGAAACTCTACATTCTATCCAAAATTTACCTAGGTTCTTTCATTTATTAATAAAGCTAGCGTGACTATACATAAATATTATAAGTACCTAAGTTCAGATCC
This sequence comes from Plutella xylostella, assembly GCF_932276165.1. Lineage (NCBI taxonomy): Eukaryota > Metazoa > Arthropoda > Insecta > Lepidoptera > Plutellidae > Plutella > Plutella xylostella. Next base: position 2,251,255 of record NC_063992.1, on the reverse strand, counting down.
TTTCATCGTAGATTAATAAAATAATTCCTTCTCAACCGCCGATCGAATTCAATTACTCCCTCGTCGTATATTATATTACGTTCACGTTTCCGATACGCCGTCCCCCTACAATATCCTAAGGTCAAAGTCAGTCGGCTCGTCCTCAGGGGCACTGGGTTCGACTCCCGACTGTGTCAAGGTCGCAGTTTCGTACGTAGACCCTGCAGGCTGATTAAGGGGCATGTGGGGCTTCTACAGACACGTGCGTGAAGTTAATCTTTTAATTGTATTGGTTAGTCACCGCGAGCTGCATCCGTTTAACCACTTTCTTAAAGTGCATTGTAGGGATCTAAGGGGTTACTCACCTAGAACGGAGGCCGTTGCAAGCCAGAAAATCAACATTATTAGGTTTTATGAAGTTATAGGGCTGATGTTTCGAATCAATCTCCACCTTAGTGTTAAAGAAATGATTCTATCCCTAGGCTACACTGACAATGTTTAAAGTCTGGTACTTTACGGGCTGCATGGGATCTTTCTGTGTAGATAAACTCGTTTAATGTACGTCCAACCAATCACATAGTTATAAGCCGAATCGCGATATAGTAACGTTTATCTGCGTCGATAGAGTAGCCGTGCAGCCAGGACTTGTGTATACAGGTACGTGACGCAGCAGGTAGCTAGTAGCTTCACTATTCGTAAGACATCACGTTGGGGATAATTGAAACCGTGGGCGATACCTCAGCGTACGCGTGACTATCGCTACATTTCTCCATCTTTTATACTCTAAAGATTTTAATATGTCTACCCTAAATTGATTTCATGATTTTATATAAGCTTAGAATTTAGATCTTTTTTGTTTTTTTATTAGTTTCGAATAAATTGAAATGAAATCAACAGTGACACCCAAAAAGCCTGGACCTGAAATCTGCAATTTTTTTATAGGATCTGTTAAATTTAAATAGGATGAAATGGTAGAAGTATATTTGTTAGATTGTAGTTATATCTATCACTAACCTGATCACTAAAAAATTGTGCAGTCTTACCTTTACCTTATATACCCTATACCTGAATGGGGTGAGTAAGCCAGTACGGGCACGTGTTGAGTAGACAGTTGTTGACTGATGCAACAATGATCTCACTTGCTTGCCTCCTTACATCAGACGACTGCACTTGTGGGGAGTCTGCTGGTGCTCTTACCCCACTGATCTAGGCTTATCTTCTTTTGTTGTTGCTAAGGCACTTTACTTTTCTTCCATGTCCATAAATTTATCATGTGAGTGAAAATGCTAAGCTGCAATTTTTCGCCATTCTAATTGCGTAATCACATTTTTTTTCACTATAGGTTGTCTTGGCTACATAAGAATAAGTAGAGGGAAACTTATTTTTGATATTGTTAATAATTGTTATACGCTAAAGCTTACGTAAAGTGGTGCGTGCTTTCGGTATTTTCGTGTCCCAAGGGATGTGGTTCATTATGATTGCAATTTCATTTTACACAAAGTACCCTCTACTGTAAGTATTTCTTTTATATCTTCAGTAAATGGGGTATCAGAGCTTTGCATACACACTAAAAACGTAAAAAAATACAAATCTTAGTGTCCCATGTCCCTTAGATAAGGCAGAGGGCGTCCACAGTGACTCTCCATCGCAACCGGTCTTGAGCTTCGCGTTTGAAAAATGAAATACAATACTTACCTGAATCTATCAGACACTCAATTGTTTATTTTACATCAATGGGGAGTAACGCGTGTGAATTTGCCGCTAGGGGCGCTGGTGTCGACTGAGGTTAAGTGACATTTTACTTTTCATATAATTTGTTTGGCGGGCTTCGTGATAAATTATATTTTCGTTCATTTCCCTGTTGAAAAGTGATCTCTTTTCGCGAAATTATCGCAAATATGGATTATTTATCGATGAATGTGCACGCTTTGAAAGCTGAATTAAGGAAAAGAGGCGCATAAATAAGCGGTCTCAAAGAGCAGCTAATTCAGAGGTTAGTTTGTTTACTGTTTACAAACTTATTTTTTACGAAATGTATGCTTGTTTGCTTAGGTAACAGCTATGTTTTTGCTTTTTACAGACACCAAGACTATGACCGTAACAGTAACTTGGTTGTTAACGTAGAGGACAGCATCATACAACAAAATGATTCAGTGTATACTGTTGAGTGGCCTTAAGAAACTTTGTATAGCAGTGTAAACACTAAAAATGAAACTCCAGATCTAGATATTGTCACCAATGAGTAACTACTTTGGAATTTATGTACAGTGTACGGTGGCCTGCGCCTAAAAGTATACAGGCGGAGTTTTTAAAATAGCGATCCCTGATGATGAAGGGACCAGCTACATCTGTTATAAATCCGGGGATGTGTTGTGTGTGATGTGTGTAGCAGTGGTGTTTATGTGGATGTGCTTGAGCAGCATGTGAGCTTGAGATCGCTATTTTAAAATCGCCGCCTGTATACTTTTAGGCGCAGGCCACCGTACATACCATCGCTCTTACGGTGAATGAAAACATCGTGATAAAACCTGCATATCTAGATTTTCGAACCCACCAACCTGCAGAGGACCAGTGTGGTAGGAAATGGTCCAAGCTTAGGAGTGGAGTTTAGACCTTAAGGCGGACATGGACAAAGGCTCCATTCGAGTGAGCCAGGTGCAGGTACTGACACCCCCACAAATAATAGAATACTTAGTATACTATACTACCATTATTAAGTTTCAACTAACAACTCAACCAGCATTCATTGTGTGGATTACTAATGTGTTATATTTTTTGTATAGCAGTGTGTTTAAACGGAGAGGATAAATAAAAGTTAAATCAGTGTGTAATTCTTTTATTTTTAGTGTATTTATTAAATGCCTAATCCTTATTTACATTATGTTCTTTCTGAAATTGGTTATAATGATTTTCACAAACACGAGATTATCGGATAATAATTATTTCACAAGCCACTGTTTTAGAACAGTTTTATCACTTGGTAACATATGTCCTCCTTTTCTTTCCCAATATAACGGATCTGAACAACATTGCGGCATAGTAACTCGATATGATGATAGTTATTTTATAATTAATAAGCTTATAAGATTCAAGATTTAAAAACTTTATTTGGCGCCAATTTGATAAAGTCGCCTTTGATAAATTTGACAGCTATGGTACCTCTTTACCTCAGTCGACAGTGGCGCCAACTGGTGAGCAAAAAAACGGTAGTCCCCATTCTCATGTTGCTATCTATATTCATCAATACCTATTATTCATGCGTTTATGTAAAGTTATCCTGTTACGTAAGAGAGTAGTCGTTTAATTTATTGTTTTCTTAAAAAACTGTGTAGAAAATAAAACCCGAAAATTGTTAAATGTCACGTTTTAATGAGCTATTCGTATATTTTTTATTAGTTTTTCTGCATTTTGTGAATAGTTCTAATACCTAACAGATTAATTATGTATTCAGGATTGTGAACACAAATTATAAGATTTATGTTTTGATTAAATCTATTTGATTAGGCATCTATACCTATGTACCTACTACGTAAACACGATGAAGTAGGACCATATTTGGCCCCTGCTACGGACCGCTGCCGCCGGGGTGATCGTGGTACACGGTCTACAGGTTGGAAAGCCCTGCTACTGATACTAACATGTTTGGTAGTTCTGAAGTTGGCAGTGAATACACTTTTGTACCTTGTCAATCACATTAACAAACTGCCTATTCATTCGTTCAAAGATTAACAGTTGGTTACTTTACAAAGCACAAAAGTATAACTATGTATTAATTGTGGGCATCGCAACTTACTTGACCGAACTGTAAATAATATAAGTATTTATAAATTTATAATAACTACTTCCTGCAAAACATGGATATCGGAAACATCGTTTAATAGAACTGTTTACAATTAATTTAAATTAATGAATTATTACTGGAAATAGGTATAAAAATAATAAATTGTCCAGTAAATAAGACAAATTGTTGTTTTATAATACAAATTATTACCTTTGATGATTTTATTATGTACCTATGTAGTAATATTAGAATCATAACAAAGTAATTAATTAATCATAATGACGACCCCCCCTTATTAATGAGGTGGCATAACTTTCACATAGTAAATAAGTACTTAAATTGTAGTATATTTTATATACTTTGCAAATACTTGGACCTATTTGTTTGTTTTTCTTACGGCGATACTATAATTGTTATTGATTTAAATTATGCAATCAAATAGCTATATTTTTATTACGAACTACTTAATTAATTCGATGTTTGTAAACAAGTTAAAAATAAAGCAATAACTTCAAAATACTTATAACTAAGTCGTTACTTAACAACTTTGTTTTCTACTGGCATATAACTAATGACAAATTTTATTAATTAGGTACTTAATACCAATATTTATAAAAGTATATGTATATTTTAAAAATAACAATAGATATTCTTAATAAGTACTTAATTGCTTTTCAACAGGTAGTTTCAAAATAATTTATCGCGGTTGAATTATGTTAGTAGTAATTTTGAATGACTTTCCGTCTAACACAAAGTCGAACTTGGAGTCACACAATAACGCTTGTCTTTTCAAACAAATTCGGGAAATTTCATCATAAAACAAATATATGTATTATTTACCTAATTAAAGTTAATCTAACTGAATGCTTTTGATAGATGCCATTAGACTTGTGATTAGACACGTCAAAATTTTTGCTTAACTTTATTGAGTCCAAGGACTTTCTATATATACAAAGTCCTTGATTGAGACTTGAGTCTTACTTTACCATTGAGTCTACCCTGCCATAGACTACTGATTTCCTTTTATCTGCGCCTCTAAATTCAACCTTTGATTACCGTTTGGCCTGTTTATAAATAATTTATTATTCTTGAACCAGGATTAAACTATTGTGTGGCAGCGACTCATTCATAACAAATTGACGCATATGCGACCTCTGTCAATTGAAAGAATTACGCCAATAAAGGAATATAGGTACGTAATGTCAATTCGATTGAATCTCGATTCTGTTATGGCCGGCTTTAAATGATGCCGATCCAAAATCTGCAGATGGTAGAGCTTGAATTGGAAAAGTATTTCTCAATTTTCATAATGTGAGACGTGAATCGTGATACATAATTATGCTTCGCGCTCCCCTAGCGTAGCGTTCACCATTGCAACTAAGTAAATACGTTGATGTTTGCACACGTTACCTCGCGATCAAGATTCCATTATTGTTTATGTTAAGGCTTCAGCTACACATATGGATGACAAGAATTGAAAAGAATACAATTGTCTAAAGCCTTCGCACATACGGTAGAGTCTTCGAGTTAGCGTTAGTCTATGGTTCTGCCCTACCACTCCTAAAATTTTCAGCGATTTAATTTGCGTTTATGTTGATGTTTGCGTTGAATGCATTAGGATGGTATGAATAATTTAATCTTTTTAGTAGCTACATGACATTTAAAATTAATTGCTCATAAATTAACAAGCCTAACAGACAAGAGTAAAGTTTAGGTAGATTTGTTTTAAATTATTTTAAACAAACATCGGAATGTCAGATGCAAAAAAATAAAATAATGCAAATTGACTACAGGTCTTTATAATTTTATTATAACATAATTTAGCAATAAACCGGCATTTCGTAGTCGATAATGCGATATCATCTATTATATTGTAATTTTCTGCAGACAACTAATGTGGTAACACGCAAACATACACTAAAAAACGTTCTCGGAATTTGGCAGTGCCTGATAAGGCCCCGACCACTTTGCGACCAATAATAGGTTCAATCGGCTGCAGCTATGTAATAAAAAGAAAGAACAAGTTCACATCATTTCACATGGTATAAGTGTTTATATTATTATTATGTTAGATAATTACTGTGTAGATGTAGACGTATGTCATGGTTCAACCGAGCGCGCCTGTGTAAGCTGTTGAAACCTCCAGCCAGGCTTAATCAATTTTTTCAGGAGCTGGGGTAGCAAGAAGGGGGCTTGTACAAAGGTTCCACCCGAGAGAGCCACGTACAAAAACTCCAAGAATAAAATACACTCACGAGCAATGAAAAAGTTCCACCTTCCATTGACGTACCATATGTCACTGCAACTGCTCGTGAGTGTAGAAATAATAGATTAGAAGAATAATACCCATGTAATCTTAGCAGAGTCGTCGCAAGTCTCCAAGCAGGTTACATTGAGTCTCAACAACTGCCTCAACGAGGCTCTTCCTGTTAGTCCACAGTCGCCAGACCTCGTGCACCCGGGGGGTCATTCTACAAGACGAAAAACTAAGTTTCGGAGTGAGCCACGAATCTATCTCGTTTTGTTAAACGTGCCGATTGCACGGCAACTCCCGTTAGTTCGTTTTTTGTCAGTATAGAGTAACCCCCGGCACTATTGCGCGTAATGGCCGCTATTACGACGAATTACCCTCGTTTGTGACATTATTTAAGACTCACCTTACTACACTCACGGGAGTATGGGCTAGATTTGGATTTCCATAGATGGACAAAGAGCAAGCTTCTGACATAATAGGTATTCAACCATGGAAGTAGAAATATTCAACTTACTTTTTACGTGTATGGTAGGCGTCTGGGATTATAATATTATTACCTTAATAAAAAAACCGGTTTCAGTCACGTGTGTAGGTATAGGTCATGGATCACAATATTCATAATACTTATCAGAAACGATAGACAAAAAATAAGTTTGACATGATGACGTGATAATTTAATATCTGTCACATTGCATTCTAGCTCCAAACGGGTTAACTGATTTCGATTAAGTTTTTTTGTTTGATCGGAGACTTTATAAAGAAGTTCTTATCTCGAAAATTTATAACGCATACTTACTAATGTTTTATGTAGTCTGAGGTTAGTTTTGAATTTAGAATTAGTTTTTTTTCATCCATTTGTATAATTTATTTTTTCACGCATATTACCTAATTGTTTTTTGAATATGTAGTTTGCTTTGAATTTAAAATATATGTACCTACCTACATAGTACATAAGTATTATTTGGAAAAACTATTTAGATAATTATCTTTGTGTCATAATGCGCGTTTGGCGATGATGTTTCCCTCACGTTTACTCTCTCTCTCTCCCTCCCTCTCTCTCTCCACCTACCATCACTAAACCCCCCTTCTCTCTCTCCCAGCAACTGGCGCTGGTGCCAGGCTCGCGGTCCTACGTGTCCTGGGAGGCGCCGGCGGTGCCGCTGCGGTTCGACATCTACCTGTTCAACTGGACCAACGCTGAGCGGTTCCCTGAAGAAACCCCGCACGTCGAGCAGCTGGGTAAGTGGGTAAGCTTCTGCTGCGTCATCGTCATCATCATCATTAGTAGCTGCCCGTTACCATACCACCACCGACACCACCATTAGCAATGGGGAAGAAAACCAAGTGAAACTTTGGCAGCACTATCGAGTGTGCCTTTTAGTTTCTGACCAATACCACTATTGGGGAGAAGAAATGGCGACTGAACCAATTAGAACTAGGGAATCCGGCCTACTGGTAAGTGGCGACATCTGGAATGAGCTTTGCGTCGCTCGCCTGTCAAATCTGACGTAACTTGTATTGAGCTTACAGGCGATTGGTAACGTGTCGTTGATAGTATGGTAGCCTTAAGTCATGAACAGCTCCACATGAAGTGTCTTAAGGAGCGCCACAACACTGTGTGTTCTCTACAACCAGTGTCATCACCATCTTCATCATCAGCCCTCTGGGGCACGCTATGTATTGGGTATAGGCATGTCTAATGCCATGGCCACTATTCCAACACCGTTAATCTCTTATCAGAGTATCCATAAAATTAAAATAAGGTGGTGCCTAAAATGATGGCAGTCTTTTGTCGGTGACGATACGCTTATTGGTATATGACAAAGCAAGTCTAGTGCTTCCTCTACAAACCTTTTTATCAGATTCGTCATAGGAATAACCCCCTGAATCAATACTTACATAACTTTTAATCACCATATATGAAACAATTTTCCAGTAAAAATGTTGATAAATAGGATAAAATATACGATTGGGCATAGGCACAGCAATCTTATCAGAAACAATATCCAATATTTGGTCGGCTTGAGTCATTAAATACTTTTGTAGTGAGTAAACGGACGCTCATTTTTGGACAAGTGATAAGAGGAAGTTTGTCTGTACATCGATATTATTATGAGACAGTTTGGCTAGATAAATTATCTAATGCTCCGGCGGGTCAAATTTGTCTGGCTTCCATTGAGCATTTATATTTAGTATCTTACAGAAGATAGACGAGTAATTTTCTAAAATAATAGATCTTCGCTAGCTGTCTTAGGGTAGGTACCTAACTTATTATTACTTAGGTTCATGATTTTCTCGCGTTGGATCCAGGGTCCTTAGTATACCCTTTTTGCAACACCCTGTATAGGGTTGTCACGGTTCAACTTGTCTATTATGTGTCTGTATACGGTTGATGAAAAAATTATAGTATTGGTTTTCACGTGACGAAGTACCTACTAATTAATCACACAAGTAAAATGAATTACTTACACAATATTATGTACTTAAGTAGGTAAATAATATAAATTATGATATAAATCTTAATCTGCTAAATATTCCACCCATGATAAAAATAAAAGCCTATATAGCCCAGCCTAATTCAGCTGCAGCTGCAAGTAAAAGATAAATAAATCTATGTAAATAAAAAAACAATCGATAAAAATTTGTGTTACTATGTGTAAAACTCAGCACAACTTGCATGTGTTGGGGTGCGGGGCCGCGTTATGAACTAAGCCCTACAGTCGTCGAAATATAATAGACCCGTTTGGACAGCTCGAAAATGTATGGGATGACAGCTGATGTCAAATCTAAATCATAAAAAATCTAAACAATAAGTAACTGTTGGTGCTTTAAAAGTTATTTTTTCTTTCAGCCGTTAAAAAATAAGCCTGATTATGTGTCTTTTTATGTATTTCATCAAGTAAATCAAGAGTAATTATAGCAAATTTGTGTAGCTGTCCAAAGGGGCCTATTATATTTCGACGACTGTAAACACCTTCCTTCATTGGAAGCAGACCCGTGCCGTGCCCCAGCAGTAAGGACGTGACGGGTTGTGTGAATAGTTATGATGTCAATTAGTTATGTGTATTCTGAATGAAGCGAACCAATTTTATTTATAAAATGGAAAACCACTATCTTCGAAGTTTGTCATGGTAAATTATCTGCTATGCATGGTAACTACGAACTCTTTATTTTTTCTATCGTATACCTATAAGTAGTTACATCATACTGAATAATTTGTGACCTTTGTTCTAATAGCTTTTGGATATTCCTCACGTATTGATTAGAAGATAACAATTATGTATAGTGACGCTGTCGTAAATAATAATGTTGTAAAGATATGACAAGCAGTCATTCATATACTACCCTATAGAGATAACGAATTTTGAATACGGATGGACGTACAGACAGACATTACGAATTTTTGCGTTTATTTAGAAATACAAAGCATTGCTGAACCTTACATAGCGGTATTAGTACCTACGTCTTATAGGTACTCTTATAAACAAAAGGTCCCCAACTCAGCACTTACTGTATAGAGGTCTCAAAAGTTTCCTTTTCTTTCCCCAGGTCCATACAGTTTCCGCGAGGAGCGCCGTCACGTGAACGTCACCGTGCACCCCGAGACCGACTCGCTCTCCTACAGAACCTTCCGCTCCTACTCCTTCGACCCTGAGGCTAGCAATGGCACGTTGGAGGATAACGTCACCACGCTCAACCCTATTGCTTCTGTGAGTATACTTTTACTTTTTAATTTTTTTATTAACGTTCTTAGGTCTTGGGACAGTACATGAGAGATGTGGTGCTCCTTGAGTGACGACGGTGTAGAAGTGAACGATGAATCTTAATTTTATTATGATAGTCAAAGTCCATCCAACGTCATCATTCAGCAAAGAATAAAAATTTAAAGCGGCAGGTATCCAACATTCTTTTAAAATTATACTTAAATTATGAATTATGATATCGGAAATCTTACCATAGTAAAAACGTTCCTGTGAGTTGAGCTGAACCTTTGAGTGCTGTGAGACTTGTGAGAGATAATCGTAATCCGGAAACGTGCTTTTTTAAAGTGGCAGCAGTGCGAGCCCTAAGCTTTAAACCTGCGCAGGTCGTTATCACTTAGCTTTGTGAAAAACTCGCCCCTGTTACGGGATGAAAGCCGATTATGCAAGTTTTAACGAACCGTAACGCAACATTGGTAATCGGTAGATATACCATGGGGAAAATCCATGCTGGCCCAATTTCAAAACGATATCCCATGCTGAACTCGTCATATGTTTTTGTAGTGAACAGGGGTGACCCATCCACTATATCACGTATCATTTTATACCACATATTGAATGGTAGAGAAAGATACCGGACTGCACGGCATAATCTTTATCGACATATATAAGCTCGTTTGATGAAGCTTCCGCGAATGTCTCTCGCGCTCTTAATTTGTAATACAGAACGTTTATCTACATCGATTAAGGCGATTAGAATAGTTATGAAATGTATGTAGTGTTTTACCACTCCTATATTTTACAATAGGATAGGAGCCTTTGCGATTCCAATGGCCTTCAATACAGTGCAAGCGTAATACTCTACGTCTACTTCACAATACCAAATATCCTCTTTTCAGGCGGCGATATACAAAGCCAGGGAGTCTGGCTACATCCAGCAGAAGACCCTGGGCATGGGGCTGGCCATGTTTGGCCAACAGATGGCGGTGTCCAAACCGGCCCGGGAGCTCATGTTTGAGGGCTACGATGACCTGATGCTGGAGTTCGCGAAGACTCTGCCTGACAGTGCCACGGGGGGAGCTCCGAAGATCGACCGCTTTGGGTGGTTTTATCAGGTAAGATTGAAACATAATGATTTTATTGATAGTAAGGTGCACGAAGCCTCCCCGAGCGATGTAGTCGTTATATAAAAAAATTAAATAAATAGTGATTGGCACGTTAATGAGAAGTTACCTTCCTTATTATTGACATCTAACGGCTACAAATCCAGGCGCTTTTGACTCCTTCGTATGAGTTCCGCATTATCTACTAAAGCGCTCTCATTCGTCCCTTCCAGAGGAACAACTCCATCGACTCGGACGGGTTCATGGAAGTGACCCTGGGCAGCCGCGGCGGCTCGCTGCCCGGACAGATCCTCAACTGGAACAAGGAGGAGAACCTGCCGTATTACAGCGGACAGTGTGCTGAGGTGAGGTTATATACATATGTATAATATGTGTAGCCACAAGAATAGAATATGGCATACCTACACTGATGCTGATGCTATAAATATGGTCTACAAAATTAACAATTCCATTATGTAGCTCCTTGGGGTTCTCCTTGGGTGAAGCTTATTTTAGATATTATGTCCATCAGTGGTCAATAATAATACTATGCTTAAGCGGCAAACCATATTTTAGTGTTCGGGCAAACAAGGCCTCATGTGATCCACTCAAATCTCAGTTTTTGTTGAGAGGCTTTTATGAACCTCCCCTATCCACATGCTGAAAGCACTTAAGTACATTTACTTATATTAAAAAAAATAAGGAAACGACACGATTAGCAGTGAAAGTTCGAAACGAATTCAACATTACCCGACCAAATTAAGAAGTCATCCTGATCCGTTCAACAAATCCTCCATTCAACCTCTCTCCTCTATCCCCCAGCTAGCGGGCAGCGTGGGCGAGTTCCTCCCCCGGGACCTGACGCCCTCCTCGCGGCTCACCATGTTCATGGCGGACCTGTGCCGCACGCTGCACCTGCGCTACTCCGGCAGCGGCGAGCTGCAGGGCTTGCAGTACCACACGTATGAAGTTAATCGGGATGTGTTTGATGCTGGTAATTTGCTTTTTCTGTTATGTAGTATCAAGTAGTATGGTTTTGTCTTCACTTATTGCATTTTTTAGTGAATTGATCGATTAATTAAAATGCATGCAAACATGATTAATTCTTAGAAAATTTACAAATAATAACCACAAAGTGACCATGGAAGGACATAATATTTTTGCTTCCATAACTAGTTATAAATATACTTGAGTTACATTAGAATTTTGGCAAGTAAGTACCTATGAATTCCTGGAATTTAGATACGCGATAGGACGAACATCAATGGCTAGAGAGCCTAGACTTTGTGGCTCGCATGAAGCCTCAGGAATACCTAAGCTAACGATTATAAGGGCCAGCAGAAAACCTGAATGGACGGATTGTCTACAGCACTAGCTAAGCTGGCCACCTGAGCGTCATGTTAAATTACATATTGTTTCCTATATGTTTTGGTTACTCTCAGTGTATGAAATAAATGTATCCTTATCCCTCAGGGTCTAAAGAGAACGAGTGTTTCTGCAACGGCGCGTGCGCATGGGGCGGGGTGATGAACGTGTCTGCGTGCCGCTACGGCGCGCCCTCCTTCATCACGCTGCCACACTTCCTGTACGCTGACGAGGAGCTGAGGGAGCTGGTGACGGGGCTGCAGCCTGATGAGGACAAGCACTCGTTTTACTTCTCGGTGGAGCCGGTGAGTTTGGTTTGATAATTATATATACAACGTAGTGAGAAGACAACCTGTCAGGTTTCTTGGACCCAGAAAATTTTGAACGGTAATAAAAGACACTTTGTATTTGAAAGGAGAATAACGTAGGCGATTAACTACTGAAATAAGCTTCACTGTTCAGTGCGGTAATTATTAATATCATAAAATTTCTAACTATGGATTTTCAATATTGCAGAAATTGGGCATCCCGCTTGACGTTGCAGCGAGGTTCCAGCTCAACATTTACATGGAGCCAACTCCTAATATAGCGTGAGTATTTTCTCTATAAATATTAGATATTTTTCACAGGCATTGCACATTGGTCACATACGTAATCGAATCACTGGAAATCCAGAATCGGGGTGACTATATGTATACGCCACTCAAATTAACGATTTCTTGTCTATTCCAGACTCTACGAGAACGTTCCTCGGCTGCTATTCCCAGTGCTCTGGGTGGAACAACGCGTGACTATCGACGACACAGTCCTGGCTGAGCTGAGGTTCGTGCGAGCCGTGCTCGACTGGGGCGCCATCTTCAGTGCAGGCGTGGCACTAGTCCTAGCGGCTATAGTCGCCCTCACCACATGCACCAACATCTGCCTCAAGAAACCCAAGTATCTCCCCCCAGCTGACCTCCTCTTCGAGAGGCCCAAAGACGAAGCCGAAATGAAACTGAACCCTATGTGATTTCCGAAAGCTTTGGCTGAATGGAGAAAAACCTTTGCCGGTCCCGAGACTCGAAAAAGTGCCATATGAAAAAAGTAAAGTGATTCGAAACGCGGGAGTTGAATTCGGTACTGATTGTAAGATATTTTTAGGATATTCCAGAATTTTGTGACATTTTATTATGAAGTAAGGTATTCTGTAAGGTGTGTTTTTCGGTTATTATTACATACTTTTACTAATTTGAGGGGACATTATATTATGTAATGTTAATGAGTTAACTTTCTTCAGCCGACTATTACCTAAATTGTTATATACTTTGTAAAATAACGTTAAAGTGTTTGTTAAATCTCATGTTACGTTTAACTTTGAACATGTGAATGTATCTGTTGGAATTATGGTCAACTTATAATATCTGTAACCACCTAAAGTAAAGTATATAACTAAAGTAAGAATAGATTACATAAACGTACTACATATAATCTAAACCTACCTATGCCTAGTTATTAGTACTCAGCAGGATAACAAAATTGACATACAGGAATTATTGAGTACAAACTGTACGAATGATTATTAATTCATTATACTCATTGATAAGTTCATAAACTCATTAAATTTTAAGAAGACTTGTAAATATGTAATTCCTTCCTTAGGACGTAAGTACGAAAGTCTACCAGTTAAAGTGAGTTGGAAATCCTGCTCTCTAAATGTATATTTTTATTTTATATTTTTGTAATAAATTTTAAAAGACTTTTAGGTATAAATGTTCATTCGATGCTGTGATACAATAATGACGATATTTGAAGTTGCTTGTACTAGTCTTAGTGCCTGATATGTTTTTACAAGCAATATCATATCAGGCGAGAGGTGGTAAGACCAAAATTTAAGGCGAAAATGACAATCATTTATAATTAAGTAGGTAAGAACGAGTATAAATATCATATCAAATGCATGTTTATAAAAGTACATAATAAGAAGAGGTGGGCGCAGTTAATCCAAACCCCGTTAATCTATATTTTTTTCATATTATCTTCTACAAAGCTACCAAGGCACTTATTCTGTTCAGTTACGAGTATGCTACTTTAAATTAAATTCCAACAGATCTCTAGAGATTGTTGTTTTTTAATGAAAATCTTTGCTTACCTATAAAGGAGTTCATTAACAGTTTTAGACATAGAGTCTTTTTTAATGTTTCTTTTTTATGCACATGAAACTATGTAGAGTTACTTAGGTTCCCAATTCCATTTGTTGATATCAATAGCTATCTAAAACCTATGCTCACCTTTAAATATAAGCTTAGGTTACATGTACAATATAATATTCATGTAATCTCTTATATTTTAATATACGGTTTTACCTACTAAATGTAGTTTGTGTTATTATTATTGCGTCTCGCTTTTGGAGTCAGCTGCCTAACAAAGAAAACAATCTTAGACCCACAGCAAGGGATAAGGGTGGAGGTTGAAAATGGGTCAGCATTTCAGTAATATGGAAGATGACGTCACTTTATCCGGTTTACGCAAGTTGTGAATAAAAAAAAATAGAGTAACTATGAATGTCGAAGTAACATTGAGTTCAGTAGTGTCGGACTTACCGACGATAGTAATGCCGACATTAGCTTAAAGATACTTTCTGAACTCGACATTAACACTTTTCGTATATATACGAAATAAGTAGGTACCTATTTTGATAAAATTCATTAAATTTCTTTTCGACCACTCCTCCCCTGCCAGTGCGTCATTTTATGAACTAAAAGAAGTAAGGATTATAAAGGGAAGCGTTCTAACACAAGTGGTGATTAGACCAACATCTAAAATACACTGTGCATGACTGTAACTTATTTTCGTACAATAAATAAATAATATAGATAGATAAAAAAAATACATTATTTAGAATAGCGCAATAGTTACGTTTGCCTGTTCCTGGTAAGTATTAGTTAGGCAGGCAGATATGACCGGCCTACTGCAATTTCAGGCAGCAGTTTTTACCAGCTAAATCATCATCTAATTAACTGAGTTGACCTGGCAATGTAGCACGAGGCGCTATTAAGACGTGACAAAAGTTCTCCGTCGCGCTCGCTCTTGAGGCTGCGCGGTGTGAGTAAGCGCAATGCACAACTCTTGTCACGTCTTAAATGCGCCCTGTACTAGCCCTTCTGATTTATATTTTTTATTAGTTTGTGTATCTATATCTGTCTAGATAGCTATGTATTAGTTATACCTACATATTTGCAATATCTTGACGATAAGAAGATCAGTTTTATCGGTTTAAGAAAAACTGTAAAAACAATACTAGATACGATCGAGTGTACAGTTTTCAGTTCGTCTCCACTTATAGCGGCTAGTTGCAGCGATTTCAGTTAGTACCGTATCCTCGACCTATTAGAAAAGCAAGACCTACATAAATCTAACTCAGACAGGAGCTGACAATTGTCGCCTACACGTGACGTAGGGGATCGCAGAAATCCTTAACAACTTCGCAGTAGCGCGTCCTTGAACAATCTCGAATCACCGCACAGTGTCTGCAATCATTCCATCAGGAGACGGCAATTTATTCATCAGCAGATGACGTCTCGTCGCCCGGACTGGGGTCTAGTGTCAGCCTCCTGCCGGACTCGGCTCCAAGACATGTCATACAGTTGCAGTTGAAAAAGTGCACCTTTGCTGTTAAACGTTCTTGATACGGCGTGACAATGTTGTGGTTCCTCGTTTTCGGATTTGTTGTTTCATGTGAGTTTGTTTTGTTATTATTGGTTGTTTAGTGCTGACTGTTGTCGGTTAATAGGTGCTTTTCGCGTTGGAAAATTAGGAACGGATGAAGGTTAAAAAGAAGGTCAATCAAACTGTATCTAAATAAATGTGTACCAAATAATCAGTTAAACGAATTTAAAGAATTTCATGCGATTACTTTAACAATATTGTGAGACTGTAACACTAGGTTGGTATACCTAGCTTATTTTAAAACAAAAATAGCAGTCTGCAATAGTCCACTGCAGACCATGGGCCTCCTCCATAAATAGGGGGTTATTGCCATAACTTCCACGTTTGGCAAGCAGGTTGGAGTACAACATAATGCTAAATACCCAAGACCCTAAGAAAAAACTGTCTAAATTAATATCTGTCCCGACCGGATATCAAGATCAGCGATCAGAGTCACAAACCACTATTACTTCATCCACTCGAACGCCATCCAAAACTTACCCAAAATAAATAAATCAGTGAACTAGATACTGTTAATAATAATTATGCTGGAAATTGCCGTACTAGATATACCTACAATAATTATAGACGGGTTTAGGTAAGCAGAGAATATAGTCAATAGATAGGTACTTCAGCTGATTCACGTGTCAAGGTTTACTGTTTTTTCTGTGGGTTGTTAGTAGGATGTTAGCATCTGGCTGTCTCGAATGAAACCTTTGTGCATATCCCTTTAAGGTCTAAACTTCCTTCCTTATATTTCCCACCATGCTGTTCCACTGCGGGTTGGTGGGTTCACACATCTAGATATGCTAAATCTGATTCTCAGATTTATAGACAAAGTTGAGTTGAGTACCTGGAATGTAAAATGATAGTTTGGATATTTTTGTCTCCAGTACGTTATGAGTATTAGGCAATGTTAAGTTGTTGAGACTTGTCTATCTTACATTTACAGGCACTTAACGACTCTCTAATTTTGCTTAGTTATAAAATTCATATATTTATGACCTTAAGGTATTTACTTATAATATACATACGTAAAGAGGAAGAATATACTTTTTTCGAAGAACGTAGCAACTTTTTTCGCACTTATTTAAGTTTGGTAGGATACCTAAATACCTTGTTAATACTTATGACTGAGGGATTCTCAGAAAAATAATGTCAGAAATGAAACGACATTAACGTCAGCTGTCACCGTTGTGTGTGTGTGTAAATAATAAAGACAAGTTGTAAACATTTATATGTGTTTATTGATATTGATACTGATAAGTACCAGATATATATTGTATTATTACCATCAGGATCACAAACAGGTACAACCTACGTTATTTTGAGACTCTCAGAAATTTTAAAACACAAACATAACCTTGAAACTTGCAACTTTCATTGATTTTTACTCTGTCTGTTAGGGTTGTCAGCGTGAAATATATAAATTGAAATGTTGCCAGTAAATATTCGTTGAACTATATAAATTGGTAAATTAATGATTCCTTTTCTTTCCAGCTTCAGCAAAACTAAGTGAAGAAGAAATCATGAAAAATTTAACAGCAATCAGTTGGGCGCACGCTGTTAACAACAAAACATATTTGAAAACAGCATTAACTGGTAAGCATCATTTAACTACTTAGTTCCTAGCTCAATCAATGCAGACTCGATCGAATGTGCGAAAAATTTTGCAGCTGTTTTAAACAGTCTAGACTCATTAAAAATGGTTGAAAAATGGTTTGTCCTGCGTTTTTTTTGCGCCAGTAGTGTAAACCGCCTTTAAATCTATGTGTCACTTTCTGTCAAGACGATATAGAAGATAATTATGGTCAGAGCAAGGTAGCAATACATTTTTAATGTTGACCTTAGTTTAAATCAAGGAACATAGGTAATGGTTTAAAATAACTTTTCAATAAAAATAGTTGTCCAAAGAATATTCCGAACTCATTCCAATAGTCTAAGTAACGCTTATCAATACCTACTTATCAAAATTTAAGATCATGCAGGTACCAATTTATCAGTGAACACGGCCTTAAAACATCATCCAATGGCAAGAACTCATCCGTCCGTGATTCCGCGTCGTTTCTATTCAATTTATTCCAATGTCCGATGCTGTTCATTCCACGTAGTGGCGGTAGAGCTTGCAAAAATACAGCGCTTCCTGCCCCGCTCTTAACAATGACAAATAGCGGAGCCATTAGGTGTAACACGACACTGGATTGTATTTATAGGTAACCTAGACGCTGGCTAGGTCCACGAGGCATCGTGGGGACTTACCTGGCGAGGTTAAGTGCAGGCCCCGTACAAATATTTCAGAGCATCAAATGGAGAGAATGTAATTGCATGCATTCAATTTAAAATAATATTCAACCAAATCATTATACCATGCTCTTACGATGAAGGAAGACCTCGTGAGGAAACCAGCTAATTTAGATTTTGACTAGATATTGTTCATGTGTAGGTACCGCGTTGGGAAGATTGACAAACCAGCCGGCCGATTTTGTACCAAAGTACTCCAAGTGTAGTCTAATTGTAGCAAGAGAGACTCGGTTACTGTATATTTTTCATCTAGCACCACAATAATATTACCTACATTACTAAGTAGTTAAATACTTTTCGTTATTCCATGGCATTTAGTTAGCCACTTGTATCGAACAGACTTCCGGCGCTGGAGCCGACTCACTGTTCAGTGGAACTCTTCACCAGAAATAGCCGAGAGTGTGTGGAGCGGCCGCCCCTGGGGGGTCACTCTATACTGACGAAAACGAACAAACGAGAGCTGGTTTTAGCTACGACTCTTTCTCGTTAACTACATCGAGAAAGAGTCGTAGCTCGCGCAGCAAACGTCGTTTTTCGTCATATAGAGTGAACCCCCTCACTTCAACAACGGAGACTGTGTTATTAATAAAACACAATTATGATGAAACACAGCGTTTCACTGTAATTGTACTTTTATTAATAACGCACTCCCCTTTCCTTGTTGCTTGGGCCAATTCCTGATACTTGTAATGTGGCACTCTTTCTTGTTACATGTCGGCATTTTTTAAAGCACGGAACTGCACTGATGAAATTTTCAGCCTCAGGTCAATAAAATTTTCACATTCCAGTTAGCTCAGTATCTAATAATTCGCCTTAACTACAGAAGTACGCTCGCGAGCTATGAAAGAGTCCCCCCTGCCATTGTTCCATATGTCTCTGGAACTTTTGAAGCTTTTGATCGAGAGTTACCGTGAGTTATCTCACCAATCCCCTTCGCAGGTGAGATCTCCATGCTGGAAGCGGACATAGTGATGGGCACTCTGCAGGGGCAGGACGGGCCCCCCCTCCCGATCATGGCGCACCCCCCCGCCACCTCCTCCGACCTCAGCCTCGCCGAGTTCCTCAGCACCGTCACGCAGCACAACAAGGGGCTCAAGGATAAGGTAATGATAATGACTTCTTACGAGAAATACATCCCTTGGAGGTATACTTAAACCCGTTTGGTGCGCGGGAAGGGATGATAGTCTGTTGGGAGAATTTCAACCACGGTAGCCAATCTCCTTGATATCTGCTTGATATCAGGATTATAATTATCTAGTGACTAACTGTTTATGTCCCAAAGAGACGGATGACTGACACGACTTTAAAGGACATTTCAACACCGAGGGAGGCTCAGAATGGAATGTTGCGGTGCTCCTTGGGATAGGCTTATGTCAGTAGACGAATACAGGTTGTACTCTACTGAATCTTAGTTTATCTTCACGAAGGATAAAATTATAACTTTCACTTTCACAGGTGAAGGGCGTGAAACTGGACTTCAAGACCATTGAAGCCTTCGAGAAGTCACAGAGTGTGATTGCACCGTACGGCAGCGGAAAGGTAGGTGAAGCTAATCTTAATCCCTAATCTTCTCATTCATAAAAATATGAAATTATTAGAAATAACCGGATTTTTACGCAGTTATCTACGTAGTCTACCTAGCTTACTCAATACTATGTAGGCACTTGGGATTGGGAAAAAATTTCACCACACCAATCTAATCTGCCAGGCGGGCGTATAATAACATGATGTCTGACAAACTTTAAACAAAAATGACTGGACTATAAATAGAGCCGCCCACTTCAGCGTCTGAAATCAGCTGAAATCTCATCATTACGTCACAGACAGACACTAGTAATAATAACGGCGTGTCGGTTCGTGTGAATCAGACAAATTACCGTCGGCCGCCGACGTGTGCGGTCGCCCTTATTTATTTACAACGAGCGACTGTCATCTGCGCACACGCATTATTAGGGCCGACGCTCATGTAAACTGTTCTTGTAATGAAGTTGACTATACGATGGGCTTTGTTAAAGAAAGTTGTCGCGGGCATGTGCGACCTTGACATGACATGAAGACAGTGAAAATATGAGACAAAAATGTAACAGGGGATGACCTAATCTGAAAATCCGAAGAATCCGAAGAAATAAAACTCAAGCTTTAAACAAACAATTTTATAGAGAAAAATACTTATACATCTGCAGCAGACAAAAAAATTGTTGATTACGTTCAGTGAGCGTTCGTCCTTACCCCCGGAATGCGCACATGGTGCCGCTTCCGCGTATCCCGGCATCACTTACCGAGCCGCCATCTTATTATCCTGGTCCTGATCCTTACATATTTTTTTATTAATTCTACCGACACACCGACTCAATACAAATTTTGAAGACGGCTGAATTCTTCCCGTTGTTATTTATCGGTAGCAATAAATTGAGTAATGATTTCTGTAATGTCATTATTATGAAGGAACTTTAATTTCGTTATGATTGATTTAGTGGTCGATTGCTAAACTGCATGTTACTTATTATTATCGTGTCGGTAAAAAACACTGAGCTGGACTGGGTCTGGACCATGGTGAATTGATTAGTCCGGCAGATTAGCGACTTTTACCGACTACTCATCCCTGGGTAGCGCATACGTATGTACGGTACAATTAATACGACACTAGAATAAAGCCGCTAGACTCCTTTTGTGCTCCACAAGATGTTAAAGATCATAAAAAATCCTGGCATAAAGGATCAAACCAGACCTGTGTCTCCGTCCGTCTATCTGTCGTTCTTCATCTACCGAACCACCGACTTTGATCACTCACATTCCTGTAACCTTCCAGGAGAAGTTCCCGCTCTGGCTGAACGCGGACATCCTGCCCGGGCCGGTGGACGCGCCCGCCAAGCCCGTGGACCCGGTGCAGTTCCTCAAGCTGGGCTCGCAGCACCCGCACGCCGTGCTGTCCATAGGGTGGACCACGCAGATCGGCGGGGAGGTGGTAACACAGTCTTTAGAATCAGGGGTTGGGTTAGCATGTGGGTTACTCTGGCTTTACAAAAATAAAGAGGGCCATCATGCTGGCAGTACTTTAAGTGCAACCTGATAGAGTAGTGGTTATAGTGCAACAACACATTTTCCTGGTAGATTGTAGCTATACATACATAAATAAAAGATTTATTTATTGATTATTATTATTATACCTACAGGGAAAGAAAGAACCTGAAGTAAAGGCAGTTCAAAATAAGGGCATATCATTTATCGGCATCAGCCAAACTAGGGAACTCGCATTTAACTTCAGAGCTTTTTTAGAAATGTATGATACTGATAAATCTGTTGAATTTTCAGATAAAAGAAGGAGAGTACAGTCGTGAACACATCGGCAAGATGATACAGATCGTCAACGAGAACAAAGTATCACAGAATGTCACGTTCCCGGTGAGTGCACAGCCAACAGTTTATTAATCTAAACTATCCTTTTATGGAGGCAAACACCCGAACTATTGTCAGAATTTAATGAATCTACCGTATAATTTTTACACAGCTATATGTACTTATTGTCATCGTCTTTATCATAGTCTTTTTAAATAGCACGTCACGGAAAATTCCATCAGCACTCATGATATCTTCATCTGCCACCGACCAGGTCCGAGCCTGCCTCGCATCGAACAGCCAGCCAGTCCTACTGGACCTGCTGCGTGAGACATCCTCCCTCAACTCCACGCTCACAGTGTGGTCCAGCGAGGGAGACCATGTTACAGTGGACCGCCTGCGCGCCCTGCTGCTGACCGTTGGCCTGGAGCGGACCTACCTGGACGTGCCCATCGATCTGGCAAACAAGCTCCATCTACCACAGAAATAAGTTAAAAAGTCTTTAGAAGCAAGATCTTTTAGGAAAGAGATGGTGAAGCTATCAGCACTAGCAAGAGCGCCTGGCCAATCACAGAGTAGATCAATAGAAATGGTTGCTCAATCAACCAATCAATAGGGAGGCTTAAGGCGCGCTCGCCAATGCCGGTAGCTTAGCGTCTTCTTTCCCATTGGTTATTCAGTTCTAGTATCTATCAGGTGCCCAATAGGGACTTTCCGTTTCGACGTTAGTTTTCGGTTTCTAGCTCTGTCCTGTATTATAGTGTCTCTATGCTTATGTTGGTTTGTTTAGTGCAAAATTGATACTTACTTAAGAATGTTAAAAATGGATATTTAATTGCTAGTAATTTAATAAATGCATAATTCTTCTCAGTGTGGTTTTGTTACACCAACTTTACTATGATCGGATTTCGTCTCTCTTATAAAATTGTTTGCTAAACTTAGCTTAAGCCATCTGTGTATTTCTAAGCTCTACCTATTCATGATAATATCATATCTAAAAATATACCTACTGGCATGATTTTACTGCACATATAAAAATCAATTTAAAACCACAAGTACCGAGAAGAACACTTTCAATTAAAAACCGCAATGAAATCATAAACCAGAAGAAAGAGATGCAATTGAATTAATGCGGCTCTTAATTACCTTTTACTAATTCCTTGAATACCAGAACGGTGGTAGCGGAATCCCTCTCTTATGGGCCTTGTGTTAAGGATCTCTTGGTTCTGTGGGTAAAAACAATAACGTTTAAAGTGGAGGGTGTCGACCTTTCTCGGCCATGTGGTCGACATGTGGTGGAGTCACTGTGACCGCTGGTGCTGTAGACATGCTGAGATCTAGGATGAGATTGAACCATGTGCCGTGCTATGGAGACATGGTGTCTCGTCTAAGGCACTTTAGTTAACGTTAGCAGTATACGTTCACCTATAGGTTCAGGAGACCTAAAGGATTGAGATCTAAGCACAAATTGTCATGTAATTAAATCATGATCTTAAATTGGTAGAAATAAGGTAGGTACCCTAATCACAATTTTAATTAAGTAAGTAAACAACTTTAATTCCTGAATTAAGTAATGCAGTGTTGACTCTACTTTTACTCTAATTTTATACAGTTTTGCGAAAAGTGTATAAAATTTTCGAGCCGGGTATTTTCTATGCCATGGACTGGAGATGTAAATAAGCATGCTCTTGTAAGCTTATAGAAGATGAATCAGCACGAAGTAATGTTGCAGCTAGTAATAAAATAATTGTTCGCGTATTTGGAGAAGTGGCCAGTTAATCATAATGTCGCGGACAGTTCGCGGAACCAGCTGTGAATGCAGCTACAATTAGGATTTATAGTTTAAGACCTATTGTCTGACTTTAACTGCTACACAATTACTATCATAAATTTAATTATAGTTCACCTAAATCATATTGTGTAGAAAAGTTTTTGTTCGTATTGAAGGAATTCTGTCTACTAACAGCTAGTTAGTTAGATGATATAAACATACCGTAGCATCGAACTTTTTTGTTTTCAAATAGGCTTGCCAAAATTTTATGGAGCAAATTTTAGCGCAAGATAACTTCCTACAGAACCCAATGCAAGTAGTTAATACCTAAACCAACATTTATTGCAGTTTACAATACAATGCACAACACATCGAGATTCATACAATGTTTACTTTCTTAACGTACTTAAGTAGGTATAGTTATGCATTTCTCAGTAAATTTTGTAACAGTTACCTAGCTACTATACCTACTTATAGCTTTTAGATTCTGCAAATGGATGCAACTATGTTGAATGTTACTACACATTCACAATAAGTAAAACCATTATTTCACAAACATTCCCTGAGCTGGTTTCTGGAAATTATTGCTATAACTATTATGAATAAGTACTACGTATAGCAAACAGTCGATAAATCATAAATTATAATTATTTAGTTTCCTACAAATACCAACGATTTTACTTCGGTTACGAGCGAGTACAATTTAGGTCAGTTTAATCAAGGTATTTTGGTAATTTCTGGGTTTAGCTAGAAACGATGTCAGCGATCGGCACTATAAATAAATCAGTTGAGTAATAGGCACAGTTCACAAGCCAAATCCGTCAATCTTGTGCATCGAAACTAACCCTTGTCTGTTAAGCTTTAAGGGTTGCCCTGGTGGTGGTAAAGTGGCTCTTTGCGTTGACTGTACCACAATGTACAAAGATCAGTGACCCGGTTGTGTTCTCAGATTATACTTAACAGATTAGATAAGATGTGCTCTAAGTTTGCATAAACCTTGCTGTCCATGATTCACTGTTGTGCTTAATTACTTCTGGGAATTTCAGCAATTAATTACGTCATATGAGTAATACTCATAACATGCTAATATAAGTAAGTATAGGTAGATCCTTTCTTCACGATCGATGCAATAAGCAACAACACTTAGGTATAAGTAGGTACGTACATGGGCGTACCCAGGTAGGAGTAGGGGGGGGCAGCTGCCCCCCCCTAGAAGATAAAATAAACGTAAATTTTCCTGACAAGTGGGAATTAAAAAGGTGTTACTTACTGTGCGTAAAATGAATTGTTGGAAACAAAATATATATTTTCTCTTTTCAGACAGATATTTTGATTTAATATTCTTTTATCTATAATGTTTCAATATACCCGACCGACCATCATCTCGGAACAGGTATGACCTGCCCCCCCTAGCTGAAATCCTGGGTACGCCCTTGGGTACGTATATCTAAAAAGGAAATTAATTAACCTCTTTATTATTCTAAATCATTAAATATTGCGATAACGAGTCCACCATCGAAAAGCTTGTTTTAAAAGTTTTAAATAAGTATTATAGAGTAACTAGCTGGTCCCGCGCACTTCGCTTCGCCTTAAAGAGTTTTCCCGTGGTAATTCCGGGATAAAAAGTAGCCTATGTTCTTTCCCAGGGTCTATAACATATGTATACCAAATTTCATTCAAATCCGTTCAGTAGTTTTGGCGTGAAAGAGTAACAGACAGACAGACAGACAGACACAGTTACTTTCGCATTTATAATATTAGTTAGGATGGGTATAATAATATGATATGCGACTAATTAGTTAAAGCTAAATCATAGATGCACGCTCCACAAACGCTGAAAAAATCCATAAATTATCAATCACAAAGCTCTATAAAAGTATGAATGAAAACTTCCAGCTAGATTCCTTTTATATTTACGGACAACTTTCAGTAGAATGTGAGCTGATTTATTTCGGTCTGTGGGTAAATGGAATCATACTCCGTTGGCATTCACATTCGCTAGAGCTTTTTAGCTCTACTGCACTCACAGGGTTGAATTCTTTTCAGCATGACCTACCTACATATTTAATGCAAAACGTTACAGTCACAGTTACACTATCAGCAACAAAAACATTAAAACCAAAAACACTTTCACACATATTGCTCGAGCTCGGGGCTGGCAGTGCAACGTGCGGCGCACATGCCGGCAGTGTGTGCCGCGCCGCGCCCGCGCCCGCCCGTCCTCGCGTCCTCACCATGGCCCTTCTACACCTCTTCCTCGTCATCCACCTGCTCATGCTGGGCAGGACGGCCCTCGTCACCGACCACCCCTCCTTCACCAACAGACTCGAAAAACTCTTCGAGAAGCTCGAGAGCTTAACCGTTGCGCCGACTGAGACGCTGTCGGAAAAAATCGCGGCAAAGTTGGATAGGCTGAACTCGTTGAATCCTCTGTCAGAGGAGACCCTGACTGATGAGGATGAAGAGCTGCTGTCGGCTATGCAGCTGTGGGGGGTCAGCGCCGACCAGCTCGGGGGCATCGCCAGGGAGCTGCACGATGTGAGGATGGAGAATGATGAAGTGAAAAGTGAGAAACTGGTGGAAGCTGACTACAGTGATGACGGCTGGAATAATGATGATGTGAGTTCCAATTTGGTTTCATGTTTTTTGGTGTTTTGTCCCTGCTCTATTTCGGATGGTAGGTACCTATATGTAGATAATGTTATGCAAATATGCCTAGGTCCAACTAGGTCCTATGTAGGTCTATGGTGCTAGAGTGCTGCTAGTGGTGTAACCTATTTAACGGGAAATACCCATAATATCCCGAGATAGGATGAACAGTGCTTTAATTTGATTAAAATTAAAATTTAAAAAAGTCTACAACATAACTACATATATTTTTTTAGAAAATTACAAAAAAATAAAAAAATTTATTACGAGCCTTTTGTTTGACTGATCATTTGAGCATTTTTATGTGTTTATCTTATACGTAGTGGTTCGCAATTATATTCTCATATAACTTTAATTCAGTACTTACTTATAATGTTGTAGTAGCGAATCTCGCCGCACAGTCACTTGCTTTGCTTTAGATATCGGGGGTCACAGGTTCAAAGCAAGCGTGGATATTTAGGTATAATACCTAACCATCGCTATCAATATACCTATTTATAGCGAACTT
Organism: Plutella xylostella; assembly: GCF_932276165.1. Taxonomy (NCBI): domain Eukaryota; kingdom Metazoa; phylum Arthropoda; class Insecta; order Lepidoptera; family Plutellidae; genus Plutella; species Plutella xylostella. The sequence continues at coordinate 2,224,823 of NC_063992.1, read as the reverse complement.
GTCAGTCATCAACTTTTCACCTGTATTCATTAATGAGTGTAATTAAGTTACAGTTTATTACTTACGTCTAATTTAGTTTTTCACGTTATTAAATACGTAAGTACTTATTAAAAAAAGTTAAAACATAGGAATACTAATTATAAATCAAAATAACTATAAAACAAATAATGCATTTACATCAGTTTGTCCATCTGGAGCTACCCTATTACGCTAATTGCAAAGTTATAAGACTTCCTTTCTGAAGAACAAAACAACAATTTCATGTCCCAGCAACCCATCTATATTTTAGTCTGTTAATTAAAATAACCAAGTGTCCATCATTTTATCGGGCAACCGCACCAACAAATTGAAATTCATCTTTAGTACCGTATAGAATACCTTCCAAAACCATGATTATGTACCTAGTTCCACTGTAAATATGGAACTAGAAACAGAAGTCTTACATTTCAATATGAGTCCTACACCACAAGAGCTATATAGATTCCATAGCCAAAGTTTGTTAAAATCTGCATAACTAGGCACTTATCTGAGACCTAAGACCAACTGAAATACCATGCCAACAGCAATAAAACGTAGGCAATTAACATTTTCTTAGAATTTAAAGGCATTAAGCTTCGAGACAGACTCAAAGCAGACTAAGAAATGCTAAGTTCAAGGTACCAAAGGTAACAAGGCATACAATAGTATGCAGCTAGTTGTAATGACATTGCGGTCCAGCAAAGCAATCTTTTTCTTCCAACGAAGCTTACATTTTTTAAATAATAACCATGAAATCTGTCAAATAAAATGAAAATATCTCCATCGTTACGGAATTACTTGGTAATACGTCCCCAAAAATTCTGATAAACATCATACACACTACGTGACCAATGTTACGTTATAATACCCTGGTTTTTCGGTTCGGGTTAAAAGCGCATTGTTATTAGTGCTACGGCCTTCAGCATATTACCTACATCTCTTTTTCCGCTAAGACTTGTACTTATGTGCTAAAGGGTAGGAGGTAGGAGCATTCTTTTGAAGCGCAATGATAAACGAGCAAAGTTTACACAAATATTACACAAAAACCAACATCAATGTAACACTCTAACATTTTAAAGAGTCTCAGAAGTGCTTCCAAAAGCCATAAATCATACGAAAAAGGAGTCAGTTACTTTTTATGCCAACAAGGTTGCCAAGAATTTAACAACACGTTACATCACTCCATGGCATCTGCATCAAAGGAAAAGAAATGGGCAAATATTATTTTTTACATGTACCTACTTCTAAATATTATTATGTAAAAGATTAAAAAAGCTTATTGTTAAATACTAGTGTTGCCACGAATAGTGAATTGGCCGAATACCGAATACCGAATATTCGGCGACGCTGCCGGCCGAAGCGCCGAATATTCGGCCGCCGAATATTCGGCCCTACAACCTGTTTTTTTTGTTCCTGGAACTGCTTTGAAGAAGTCGCTACAGATTATATGAGAAATGTTAATTATTAGGAGGCAGCATGCTGTGGCAAACGAGTTGAATTTTTATTTGATAATAGTTCGCCTAGATCGGATGGCCGATCCTTACAAGTGGTGGTCAGCAAACAAAAAACAATACCCGAACCTTTTGAAATTTGCAAAAACTTATCTTTCTTCACCTGGAAGTAGCGTTTATAGTAAGAGATTATTTTCTGAGGATGGTTACAATGAAAAGCGCAATAGTGGGCTACCAAAAATGCTGAAATGCTCGTTTTTATCCAGCACAACTTACTACTGATTAATTTTAAGTACTAAAATGTTGTGATTTGGAAATAAATAGACGATTTTGATTAAAATAACAAGTCATTTTTACATGATTTACTATTCGGTATTCGGCCCGAATAGTACGCACTATTCGGCCGAATACCGAATACTGAAAAAACTGGCCGAATAGGCCGAATACCGAATAGTTGCCGAATATTCGTGGCATCTCTATTAAATACATAAAAAATAAGACAAAAGTATTGCCTTAATTATAATATACCTACCTCGAGATTCTGAATACTTTTTTAGATTTTTTCGTGAAGAAGGATTATACGGTAGGAGCTAAATTATGAGAATTCAAATTAGCTTCTAGTATGAAATTATCAGAAGCATTTTGCGTTCTCTTCGCTAATCGCTGGTTAACATTTAACTGGTACCATTACCTAATCAAGAACTTTAAACTAAGCTTATGTTTCCTATGGCCTAATAGGTTTTAAAGATTAATTGCTGTCATAGAGATAAGATGCCCACATGAAAGTTCAGGCAAAGTAAACTGCTTCATAGAGTTAAGTAAGTAAAGGCGAAATTGGACCAACTCCTCACATAGCATTCAGCAGTTCCTTTAGATAGGCCTATCAGGATTGCGTATGATAATTATAATCTACCATAATAATATACCTACCTAGATATATTTATTTAGTAAGTATTGATAATTTATTGATGGATGATTTTCACGCTATTGGCCCTTGACATAGACAATCATTAATAATCTTACCTAAATCAATATAATAAAATAAGTAAGAAGAGATGTGCATTCCAAAGTTAAATAAAAAGTTTTATTAAAATAAAATCTGCAAAGTGCCGCCTCAACTCAACCATCAATTTATAACATGGCATTAAACGACATAAGCCCATGTTGCGGTCAAGAAAATAATTTTCAATTTCCGTCAACAACCCGTCTGGCCAGTTACGGTGGCATGTTGCTAATAATTGGTCAGTTTTTTTACAAATTACTTTGTCTCTGCATCAAATCTGTGATGAGGTGCATTTTTGTTGGTGTCATCGACCCCTCTGGAATCGAAGCTCCGGAAAGTTTATTGGAAGAATGTGCTTTTGAAATTAAGTCCGCCTGCATCTGTCTGTACCTATACAAGACAGTGCCCACCACCGGCTTGCTACTCAAGGTTGGCTCTCTTCTACTATAGCGCCGCTAATCTGCCAAATTCATTCAAGAGTTTGTATAGCAGTTAAAAATAAATAAAAAAGAAGCGGTGGTATGGCTGCTGAGATCTATAATGATAGTTATGTGGAAAAAAACCGCTTTTTAGGTAGCCATCAAAATGTAGATAACTTCTGTAGAGTTAGGATACGTAAAGTAGCGTGTTGTTCACATAGGCAACATTGAGAGGTGACGACGTTGAGGTAAGTATCATCATCCCTTTTGTCGCCCCTAGGAATAAAATGATAACAAATACTATATTCATAAATATGGAATATTTATATCCATGTATTATGGAACAATCACAATAATTATTAAGTAAATTATTTTTTCATGATCAATCTGAACGTATTCCTCTGAGCGTTGGACAGTTGGACCCAGTGTGAATGGTACCCTCGTGTGGGTGACAGGATGACTGATTGAGATATTCGTGAACCGTTAACAATCGGTCGTTTGTAAAATTCGCGTAATTGTGACCCCATTTCAGAGATTTTTTGGATGGAAAAGGTATGCATAGGTATGAAAAGGTTTACATAACCAAACAACCAAGATCTCAAAGGCATAAGGGGGTTTGTATCAGGAATAATCAGGATGGTTATTAAAAATAGATAGATATAATATTCTTTATTTGTACACAAAGCTTCTATACAAACACATAGGTAGGTCACTTGCGGGAGCGTCGGACGAGCTTTTTAAAAACTAAGATTAAAATTAAAAGCTTAAGTATTAGCCACAAAGAGCCGATAGAGTTTGATACCGGACTACCGAACAATGCGTCTTGCTTGTTGGTTACAAAAATGTTTACTCAGCACATCATCGTCTAAGGGGCGGATGTGCTTCTAAGAAAGCTTACTGTTTAGTCATCATAAGTGTGGGAAATCATGGTGATACAGTGTGACTACAGTGTATAACTCCTCCCCCCTTAGATGGAAGTCATCAGGAAAACTGTCTTTTCTTGATGGCTTCTTTACAAAACCTAATCTATATTTTATATATGTAAAACTTAATTTCTAATAAAAGCAGAGGACAGTATAGTTGTCCTACCCTAGTCATTCACTATTTCAGAAGCAAGGGTCGCGGGTCAACTGCACTTTCGTCTGAAGCGGGACTGTCTTTTTTAGCGACAAGTTGCTGACAATCACGCTTATAACATAAGGAATATAAAACTAATCTGTACTTAATACATAATACAGATAATGCGGTAATTACAATGACATAGAGCACTAGTGTTCCTAAACTGATTGATTTTGTATTAATACCACTGATAGCACTTTCACTTATTACACTTTTCTTCAGTAAATAGTTAAGGTGTTGTACCTCGTCCAGGTTAATTCCTTTCAGGTCTACAGGCTCTGCGTGCTCCTGTTCAGGGAAGTGAAGATCAGGCAGGTTTATTACGGGAATAGCCTTGTATTCAGATTGTAGAGAGTGGAACTTATGTTCATATAGCTGTATGCTCCCAACATGGATGTTACATTGTTGCTGTAAGGTTATGACGTATGTTCCTTGGATGGGTTGGTGTGTGACGTCATTGCCGCAGGTTTGTGTAAGTACCGTTTCCTGTTTTACATATACAATCCATGAATTTGTAGAGATACGTTGGATTTTCACCTTTTCAGATTCTATACGGCGTGGTGAGCAGTGGGATAACTCAGTGTTATACTTCATTAGTTGTTCGATACAGCTTTCTTCGAGATAGGGTATTAATTCGTTTTCAGTGCAGAGGTATTCGTCGGCAGTTATCTCCTTACACGGTCGGGCTAATGGGCGGTACGTTGTTCCTTCGACGATGAGGAAGGGAAAGTCAGGGATTACAATAATTGTTTGGGAATTTTTGGAAATAGGTAGTGGAAATAATTTAAAGTAATTGTAAGAGCTATTACTAGTAAGTGGAACTTCTATAATGAACATAATTTGATCCTGTTTCATATATGATTTTACCGACAATGTTTCCTCTATATTGATTATGTTTTCCTCGTTTACAGAGTACATTAAACTGTTATGTTTATTAATAAATTTTAATACATTTGATAGTTCTATGGGGTTAATTATAGACTTATGCAATACTTCCAACTTGCCAAAAGCTAAAGCTGTCTCAATTTCGCTTAATTTAATATACAATGTTCTAAAATTAGTTATGAATAGGTTAAGTAATCCAAGTACATAGGTAGAGTATATCGCGTTATTTTCTTTAGTTGAAATATCCTTGACCATCTTTTCAACCCTGCTTAGTCGCTCTTTCATGATTATGGTATTGTTATTTATAGTAACGGTAGAGTTAAGAAAATGATCCATTATTTCAGAAATTAAGGTAATTTTGTTCGATGTGGCTTGTTCTCTATTACGTATTTCGCTAATCAATTTATCATAACGAACTGCATCTTCATGATCGAGATTTCCACTAATAACTTTTATGAAGGAGCCCAGTGGATTAAGAATACCACGTTTAATTCTCTTAATAGGTACTAGCTGCTGGTATTTTTCAATAACTTCGTCACGTAAGTATTCCACATGTGTCTTTAATCCAATAAACTCATTCTTGAAGGGTTTGTCCGTATTTAACATTTTACTAAATTCAGAATATTTTTGTAAATTAAATGAGATATCTCTACTTATTCCGTCTAATGCTATGGTTTTAACTATTGACCACTTATCTTGTTGTAAAAATGCTGTGCCTAACTTAACCGGTAAGATTCCAGGATTTTTCTCAATTTTTACTAGTTGAAGGGCCTGGTTGGGGAGAACTGTTGTCGTCCATACGAGAAGAACGACGCGCCACCTGTGGAGGACGTTTAATATTTTTAATTGGGACTTTTGTCTTTCGATCTTTGATATCTATAGGAACTATATTACGTTCAACCGGTCCGCTAACTATCGCCTTTTGATACCTAGGTTTGTCTTTTGATTGTCGTTTATTTACTGGCTTGGCAAAGGCTGTTTGTCCTAAGGATAATTTCGGTGAAGTTTCACCGCCTCGTTTTTCTTTGGTCTTTTCTTTGGAAAGTTGCATTTTCTCGGCTAAATGTTGGTATAGTGTTTGAGTTCGTTTTTTGTGGTCCTTAATTAGTTGTTGTTTATAATTTTTGTCAAAGTCGGTATTAAATGTGGAGTTTAACTCGGTATGGCCGAAAACAACTTCAAAGGGCGTTAAGTCGGTTGCACTATGTATGGTGTTGTTATAGGCCATTATTGCGTAACACATCACGGAGCTTGCGTCTGTATATTTCCTTTCATATTTGGCTAATCGGTAGATCTCTATAATTGTGGAATGAAAGCGCTCAACGATACCCATTGAGTTCGGGTTGTTGGGTGTCCCTATATGTAGCTTTATTTTGTAAAGATCCGTCAGTTCTTTAAAGAGTTCGTTATTGAATTCTGTTCCGGGGTCGCAACTGATTTTTTGGGGAATTCCGTAGAAGGAGAAATACTTGATCATTGCTCTTACGACTTCCGGTGTTGATCGTGAAGGTATTTCTATGGCCTGTCCCAATTTACTAAATGCATCTACTATGGTGAGGTAATATTTTGATTCTATGCTGAAGAGGTCAATAAAGATTTCTTGAAAGGGTGCATTCTGTGTTTGGGTTAATTGGAGGGTCGGTTTAATGGGTTTCCGGTCATATTTAGATACTCTACATTTTTCGCATGAATTTATTACTGCTGAAACAGTTTCAATTAGTGAGGGCCAAAAGTATGATCGTTTAATTCTTTTAACCGTTTCAGAGATACCGCGGTGGCATGTTTTCCCTTCGTGTAGTTTCAGGATTATAGATTTTTGTTCGTTTTCGTCTTCTACATAAACTACGCGCTCTGTACATTCATAAAAATTAACTGTTCCTTGTTTGAATAGTGATATGATGATGTCAGTAAATTCCTTACGATGCTGTTCATTTTCAAAATAGATGAAGTATTTTAATTTAGGCCTGATATACGATTTCAGGAATTGTTTAGTAATATCCGGGTTACCTAATGGAAGGAAAACTTCTAGTATTTTCTGTTTGTCTCTGGATAAGTCTCTAACTTGCAATTTATTGCTAAACCAACTAAATACAAGTATCTGGTTAGGCTTAGTGTCTATTGCCTCGTGTAATATCGGTATCCCATGGGATTCCATATCTATGGCGGAATGAATAGTTTCGGTGGTTGAAGACTCAGATTGTACGGGAAATTTTATAGTTTCAGCGGTACTTTCCGCGTCCGATATAATTGTGATGGGACTAATCGTGGCTGTGCGTTCCGAATCTGATATAGTTATTGTCTTAGAATCTTTCGTGTCTCGTCGGTTCGAACAGTCGATTATTTGTTTAGTGACGTCATCGAGATAACTTTGTAATCTCTCGTCTTTGTCGCCTATGTTTACTATCATAGAGATGTCGTCTTGTGATTGCTCACCGCCTACAGCATTGATTTGTATACGAGAAAGGGCATCGGCGTTGGTATTTTGTTTACCATTCTTATGTATGATGTTAAAGTCGAATTCCTGTAGACGCAAACGCCAGCGTGTGAGTTTACTATTCGGTTCTTTAAGTTGGTAAAGCCAAACAAGTGGTTTATGGTCCGTATAAATCTGGAACTTATGACCATATAAATAAGGTCTAAAGTGTTTGGTTGCCCAAATGATGGCTAAGAGCTCGCGTTCGATGGCGCTGTAGCGTTTCTCGGTATCTGTCAACGTTCTACTCGCGTACGCAACGGGTCTGTCGCTGCCTATTTGTCCTTGGGATAATACGGCGCCTATGGCTACTTCAGATGCGTCTGTAGTTAGGATGAATGGCTTAGTCATGTCTGGATACTGAAGTATAGGGGCGTTAATTAATAGTTCTTTACATTTTTGGAATGACTCAACGAATTTACTGTCATGAATTACCTTTTTACCTTTCTTTAGACATGCGGTGAGTGGTTGCGTCACTTTGGAGAAATCTTTAATAAAACGCCTATAATAGCCTATAAAGCCTAGGAAGCGCTTTATCTCTGTTTGTGTCTGTGGAATGGGATAATTAATTACTGCCTGTATTTTATCATTATTAGGTTTCAGTCCCTCTTTTGTTAATGTATGGCCTAAATACTGCACTTCCTTGCGGAGAAATTCGGATTTATCTAACTGTACCTTTAGGTTAGTCTGTCTAAGTCTGTCGAATACTGCTCTTAACTTCTGAAGGTGTTCCTCCAGGCTATTACTATAGATTAAAATATCGTCCAAGTATACCAGGCAGTGAATGCCCTGCAATCCCCTCAATATGTTATCCATTGCTCTTTGGAAAGTTGCAGGCGCTGTCTTGAGACCAAAGGGCATTCTTAAGAATTCGTAGTGACCGTTCTGTGTTGAGAACGCTGTCTTTTGTCTGTCTGCTTCAGAGATCTCAAGTTGGTGGTATCCGGATGCTAAATCAATTGAGGAAAAATAGGTGCTCTTCCCCAATTTATCGAATAAGTCACAGATGTTTGGTAGGGGGTATTTATCATCGGTGGTAATCTCATTGAGCCTACGGTAATCGATAACCATTCGATATTTTGTTTCACCCGACGCGTCGGCCTTTTTGGGAACTAAATGTACCGGGGCACTCCACGGGGAATGCGATTCCTGAATTACATTATCTTTCAGTAATTTTTCTACCTGTCGTTTAATTTCTTCCGCTTGCGCCGGTGCCTGCCTATACGGTTTGACGTAAATGGGATCTTCGATGCTTGACTTGATTCGTAAAAGTTAAAGGTAAGTGTTCTGTATAGAATATATCTTTATACTCCTCACAAAGACTGTAAATAGATTGTCGTTCCGGGTCGTTTAAGTGGTCTAATCTCAACTTTGAAAGGTTGTCTGTCAATATCTGGTCGACTTCGTAGTTATTTTGATTCAATACCGTTTGGTTTAGTTCACACGTTTGATGAATATATTCATTTACTACAAAGGGTTTTGTGAAGGTTAGAATAAATTCCGTATCCAGAGTATTTTGGATTATTGTGGTTGCAAAACCGTTTTCGCATTTAACTAAGGCGGTAGGCATTCTAACGCCATCGCAAAATTGAAGGTAGTCCATGATTGCATCACCGTTTTCAATGTTCGTGGGAATTTTTATTCTTTGCTCGCAGCGTGGAGCAACTATGATCTCGTTAAAGGGGGTGTAAATTATTGGAATATTCGCGGATTTTGTATGTAATATATTATTTTTCATGTCTACTTGTGCATCTAATTGTTTCAAAAGGTCACTACCAATCAGACCATCGTAGCGTCCATCGACGTCATACACATAAAATTTATGAACTTCCGAGCTATTAAATATTTGTGGTAGTGATATAACTGCAACTTCGCTATGCCGGCTAGATGCGTGAGTACTTATGACTTCAAATGGTTCGTACTGTTTACAGTTGTTAAAATATTCACTAGCTTTGGCTGGACTAATGAAAGAGCGAGAACTGCCCGTGTCAATCATAAATTTCGAATTAATTTCCGGAATTTCAATATAGGGTAGTTTTAATTTAGGGGTGCAATTCAAGTTTATCACTTCCGGTTTATGGTAGAGGCCATTATCTGAAAATTTTCAATATTTTCAACATTAGTATTTTGTTCGTTAGATTGAGCTTCACCACTGTCGTCGTTATACCCTGTGTCTTGGTCGGCTCGCTCATAATCATAACACTCTACATTGTTGGGATTGTGATCATACATTGTATTGCATTCGTCACTCTCGCATTCGTTTATATTGTACAGTTCGTTCATACGAAAACCTTGGGGCTTCGCTGGGGGCGCTGTACGCATGCTTACGTCAGTGTAAGGGACTTTCTGAAAGTTTGGTTTATAGCCAAACTGCTGGGGCTGCAGATTTTGGGGTGGTCGGTAGCCAAACTGCTGTTGCGTAAAGTTGGGTTTGTATCCAAATTGGGGTGTAGCACCTAGCTGTGGTCTGTACCCTAGGGGTTGTTGCTGCATTTGGGGCTTGAACCCAAATTGCTGAGGTTGATGAGTTGATCTAAATTGATTACTTGGCGTTATACCAAATTTAAATCGGGGTTGTGATTGGGGATGTTGCTGCTGAAAGTTAGGTTTAGAATTATTATTATTCTGTGGAATTCCGAATTTAAACGTTTGTGGCAATGGCTGTACCTGCGAAGTCAATTGTATTGGCTGCGGTTTTGGTGGTTGAGGTGCGTTATATGGTGCTTTCATCATTTTATTTCTTGCGTTATACTGATAGAGGAAATTCACTTCCTCCAGGACTATGCTTAGGGCATTTTCCAGAGAAGTGCATCCCTTAAGTCTTACGATTCTTAGTAAATCTTCGGGGAGGTTGTACAGAAATACATTCATAGATGTATTGTTATAGATTATTGTTTTCGCGCTAATTAAGTTTTCATCGGTTAATTGATTAACCTTAGCTAATAAAATTGATCGGACCTCCTGAATCCTACCACATAGTTGCAAATAAGATTCTCCTGGTTTTATTTTTAATGTTTCTAGTTCAATGGCCAAGCACTCTTCCGACCTAGGGTCGCCAAAGTGCTGGGTCAGCAGAGCCTTTAGTTCATCGTATGATTGGAAATCAGCTCTCTCGCTGATGAGAGACGCAGCATTACCAGTAAGTTTGCTGGTAATACTTTGCATAAGAAATTCATTACGCTCAGGGGTACCTTGGTACTTGGAAATGACATATTCACATTTTCGCAAGAATAGGTTTAGTACATTTGTTTCGCCTGAATAGGTTGGTATTAGTTGCAGAACATCACGGGGAATGCTAGTCGCCTCAGTCATCTCGAAAATGTGGATATGTTTCACTTATTATCTAATACACAATATATTACGATATAAAATAACACACAAGATATAGCACACAGTTATAGATGAAGGGGATCGAACCCTTATTAACTTAAAACTAGCACAAGATAATATAGTTAGGTACACAATTAATTATAGTTTACAAAGTCTAGGGAATCGAACCCTATTTAAATAAAATCTGTTAACTAGGTTTTATTAAACAATGAACAAGAATTTGATTGTTCTAAAGTCACACTAATTTATGTAAAATCGAGGGAATCGAACCCTGATTTTATCTATTTATAATACTAATTATAATTTCTTTAATACGAACAAGAGTTTTATTGTTCAAACTAAGCTATTTTTAATTAAAGGATCAAGAATTTGATTGTTCCACTTACTTTACAATACACACTCAAAGAATTGGATTCGAGGAAATGGGAAAACAGAAAAGGATTTTCACTTACTGCCCCACCGTGTACTGCATGCTCGTCCTCGTTAACGAATTTATTTGGTTCGCGGATCACCCACGTTCTTGCACACACAAGGGTCGTTTTGTCGCACTCAAACGTTCGTTGAAACTCGAAATCGCGGGATTTCTGAATTTGAAGAAAGTCCGCGGCGAATAACAGCGATTTTAGGAAATCCTACCGGCTGCGCCAGTTAACTTGCGGGAGCGTCGGACGAGCTTTTTAAAAACTAAGATTAAAATTAAAAGCTTAAGTATTAGCCACAAAGAGTTTTATTCGCGACTAGCTCCGATAGAGTTTGATACCGGACTACCGAACAATGCGTCTTGCTTGTTGGTTACAAAAATGTTTACTCAGCACATCATCGTCTAAGGGGCGGATGTGCTTCTAAGAAAGCTTACTGTTTAGTCATCATAAGTGTGGGAAATCATGGTGATACAGTGTGACTACAGTGTATAACTAGGTACAAAATAGTTCCATAAAGAACATTTGTTTGATGTAAAAAAACTTTGATAGGTATCGGATATCTGTATAATAATAATCATAGTGATTGAATTTGTAACTAATAAAACCAAAAGCAGAATGCTGAATGCTATTTCAGTATATTTTTTATAGATGGTATTTACCAATATGGAGCTCATAAACCTAAATTCAAGAGTAGTCTAATATGGCTGGTGCTGGTGTAGCCATGTAAGCCCTACAACATCAAAGGTTGTCGATATAAAATACGATTCGAACTTTGTAGTTAATGATAGATGGCTTTTATTGAGTACCTAATAAGTACTTTATAATTTATAACTCATAAAATTAAGTTACTAAATAAAAATAAAAGCTCTAGTACGGAACAGCTGTTTGGTTATTCAGGGTTTAATTATGAATGTAACTTTGAGTTTGATTCATAATTAAACTTGTTCATTACTTATGTACTTAACTACTTATTGATATGGTAAATTAACATTAAAAAAAAATCTACCACACCTACGTTTTGGTATATATCGTATATAGGTGCTTAACTCTAATTTCTGTCGTATCATTAAAAATATCCGAACAAAATCAATGATTAATACCCGTGTGCATAGCTGTTGCATCTTAAAATACATTTTCTATTCTGGTGTGGCCGCTGGTTGGGCATTCTCAGTCAGTGAGTGTGCTGGTTCTTATTTATTTACTTATGCCATGGTTCAGTTACAGGGTAACGGGAAAGCACTGTGCTCTTAGAATCTTTTGTTCTTTATGTAAAGGAAGTTGCTGTTTTGTTTTAACACTTTAGGGCTAAATTAGGAGCTTTACGAAGCTTTGTAATAATGAAAGCTTTTAGAACTGGTTAAGAGGAGACCTACTCCATATAAGAATTGTGTAGGTCCAATTAGAGATGCTTATACAGGGTGTCCCAAAAGTCAACGTCATCCCTTAAAGGGCTGATAGGTCAGCTCATGAGAGGCCAGAATATCACAATATGACCTTAGTAAAAACTCGATAATTTTCGAGATATTGACACTTTTATAAATTTGCTGAAAATCGACACCTTGGATCAGTTTTTTGCGTGCCGCCGGTACAAAAATGCATATTGTTAGAATTTGTTTGGTGTTGCATCACCCTGTATAGCCCTGCTATTGATCGCAGTCAAAAAAAATATCGACTTATGCTGTATGTTTAAAAAAAACACGGTTTTCAAAGTCATAAAAGGTAATCGTATTTTTTTATAAACAACTTTGACTCTACATACTGTAAATAAAATATACCACGCAAACCTGGCACCTTATTTGAAAAGATTGCTCATTTAATGCAGTTTCCAAAATGGTATGAAACGTTGCTATTGTTTCAATTGACAAAAAAGTTATTGCTATTTTAGTACAAAACGACCTCGGTGTAAAATTGTTTGAAGGAAATTTATCTGACTGAATTTATTAAGGGTAAGTCATGTTGGAATGAGTAAAAGTAAAATAGGTGGTGTGGCCGGGAGTGGGAAAAGAGACAACGTTGTCACAGTTAATAAAAAAAACGCATTTTGAGTATCTTTCTCGAAAATGTGGACTATAGCAACTCCACATTCCCCATAAATGTAGCGCATGGTAACGTACATTCCTGAGTAGTGCTAATGTGTGATATTGTACAAGTAAAACGCTTACACATGTACATTGTACACCCACAGTATCCAAAAAAGGGACAGATCAGTTTATCATTAACATTACCTCTAATTACTTTATTTATTTTAAAGTTATTGTTAAACAAAACCAAACTCTCAAAATTATGATTATGACCATTAATGAGCATTATTTTTTGCTGGTTATGTACTTAATATAATAATATGGTGTTATAATTTTGAGAAATAAAAATAAAAGTCAATAAATGTTTGTTTTTTTTTTAATAAGGTGTAAAAAACGCAAAATATGTTTTATAAGAGTAGGTAAGTTTTTTCTTAGCTATTTTTGCGTCATCTATGTTGCCACGGCTGACCCCACCACCTATTTTACTTTTACTCATTCCAACATGACTTACCCTTAATAAATTCAGTCAGATAAATTCCCTTCAAACAATTTTACATCGAGGTCGTTTTGTACTAAAATAGCAATAACTTTTTTGTTAATTGAAACAATAGCAACGTTTCATACCATTTTGGAAACTGCATTAAATGAGCAATCTTTTCAAATAAGGTGCCAGGTTTTCCTGGTATATTTTATTTACAGTATGTAGAGTCAAAGTTGTTTATAAAAAAATACGATTACCTTTTATGACTTTGAAAACCGTGTTTTTTTTAAACATACAGCATTAGTCGATATTTTTTTTGACTGCGATCAATAGCAGGGCTATACAGGGTGATGCAACACCAAACAAATTCTAACAATATGCATTTTTGTACCGGCGGCATGCAAAAAACTGATCCAAGGTGTCGATTTTCAGCAAATTTATAAAAGTGTCAATATCTCGAAAATTATCGAGTTTTTACTAAGGTCATATTGTGATATTCTGGCCTCTCATGAGCTGACCTATCAGCCCTTTAAGGGATGACGTTGACTTTTGGGACACCCTGTATACATAGACCTTTATTTCACAAAGCTTTACAAGGATTTTCTATCAGGAACTCCGGGAAAAAATATGTGGGTTAGGATAGGATTGACAGAATCTGTCCGCGTGACTCAGTGTCCTCCTTCTTGACAAGAAAAGGTTCCAGTCATATTGTAACCTTTATTGGAAGTAGCTTTTCCCGCGAGCTTCGCTTTGCCCATCAAATTTTTCTTCCATTTCACATATACACCTACCATATCTAACCTTAAACAAATCTCCTCCCAATTCCAGGAGCAACAATACTACGCGGACGGCGAAGACTGGGACCTGGACGACGATCTCGGGGACGCCAGCACCCCGCGCCCCCCCGCCCCCGCCCCCGGCACGCCGTCGTCCATCATCAGGCACGAGCACCGCGCCACCACCGTGGTGTCCGCTGTAGACCCCGTGGCCGCCACCAATGAGCGGCCCAGGATCTTGGATGACAGTGAGTAGAGCTGATGGAGATAAGAAGTGATGTGGGTTGTAGGGACGAAGCCATGCTTCAGAATGTGGACTGAAAAGCAGATTTTTTGATTCAGGCCTCCACCATAACCTAAACAGGCGCCACACAAATTCGAGTTCAGTTTTCATTGCTTCATCATAAATTGCAACAGTGAGATATAAACTCTGACTAGACCCTCTGGTGTGGATGGATCGAAATGTCATAAAAAGGCACGTTAATGTTGTAGGTACTTAATTTAAATAGGGGTTTAACCTTGTGCGTCTGGCTAGGGTTTATCCGCGCGTGTTGAGATCCACTAGTTTACGTCTGGAACTAACTCCATATGTTGGTATACCTAGGTAGGTATATCAGTTATCTCTGACCATGTTTAGGAGGCAGAGATATCAGCTGTTTACATTTTCATTATCATTTCTTAGAACTCATCACTGTATCATAACTATAATTAGGTACCTACTTACTTACCTATCATAGTGAATGTGTCGAGTAGGATACTAGGATTTGGATATTGAATATGATGCACACATGTTATATGTATACTTCTTACTTCGGTACAATGACTAGGTACATCCCAAGTAATCTAGTATTTTTTACAGGATGATGAGTTTTGCGACTCCCATTGAGATTATGAAACATAATTTATTCCCACAAATTAATAATACCTAAATAAGTATGTTATTTTCTTCTGAAGGAGCTGCTAATCCTGACTGGCTAGTTGTAGGTACCTAGCATAGATGAGCTTTATTTATAAATACATATTATACTTTTCACCACCCACGACGGTGGCAAATCCTAATCCAGCTCTAGTACCTATTTATAGCTAGCAGCACATTCATAGAATTTCCTTTCAATGCAGCTTATGTCTCCCTAATCTTATCGTCTCGAATGTGAAAGTACGATAGACTAATAATAAATCAAAGCTAAGCTGACATTAGCGGATATAAATAGACACGTTTGTGCAAATAGGTACATAAGCAATAATTTTATTTATAAATAGGTATGTAGGTATACCATGGTGGAGGTTAAGGTCAATGATATCAATCACCCTGTGCGGTTTGCACATGCGATGCTATCACAGACTGAAGTTCAGTAAAGTTACTTTATCTTCCTACATTTTGTATCACAAAGTATCAATGTAACACTCCTACTTACAAAATTATGTAGCTAATTAAATATTTTGTTATACTTATGCTAAACATTTAACTAAAAAAGATTCTCAGGAAATCGAAAAATGTGAGAAATCAAACCATACCGCGATGTAGAATTGCCGCTAGCAGCGACATCTAGTGATTAAACAGTCCAGTCAACTGGCATGAAAAATCCCTTTTATTGCCACGCATAATTTTACAGCAAATTTATGTCGTATTTATGTAACATTACGGTTTAATAACAATTAGTAAAAAATCAAAATTTCCATCCCGGTGTGAGTAGGCCATTACTTAAATACTAATTTCTACATATTCTTCCTTTCTATTCCAGCATCCCTAACCCCGTCGGAGCTGTCCGCGCTGCGCCGCTCGGCCATCGCCAACATGCGCGGCGTGCTGCGCGCCGGCCGCTGCCTCACGCCGCAGCCGCGCTGGCTGTCCGTGCGCGCCCTCGCCCCCGCCGCCGACACCGTGTGAGTACACACACACACACACACACACTCAGAGGCACTCATAGACACACACCGGGCGCTCACTACATGGACAACGATGACATATATACCTCTCCAATGAAGGCGAGTAGCCATAGAATAGAATAGAATATTTTTTATTAAACTTAAAAAAAGAATCGCCATAGTGTCGCCACTACTACGCTCATTCGTCGTACTTCTGCAACAACAACAACAACTGATGGACCAGCATTATGGGATTCAGCTCGGAGGGGAGAGACCCACGTTGCTCTTGCGTGTTCATAAAGCCATATATGTTGTCTGATCCTTCTTTAAACGGTGCTACGTGGCGTAACTTCTCAGATTTACAAAACTGCTGGTCCACTCCAGAACAAGCTTATCCAAAGAGTAAAATCCCTAATCTCTTTCTCTATCTCCTCCACAGCTACATGCCACTGTGCGTGCAGCTGCACCGCTGTGCCCCTGACTCGGGCTGCTGCTACAGCGAGGCCGAGGTGTGCGCGCCGGTCGAGGGGAAATACGTCATATTGCCCTTCTATGTGAGTATTAGTGGCACATTAGTGGGGGTGGATGTTGGTTGAAGTTTGAATCGTCGATTGATGGCTTGCAGTCTTCGAGGGAAAATTTCTCGTTCTCAAATCAAATCAAATCAAATCAAAATCAAATCAAAATCATTTATTGCAAAGAATGTGGTCACAATAAGCTGGTTTACAATAATCAGTGAAAATCATTGAGACATAATGAAAGTACAGCACATTCTGTCAAATTTAGACATGCAACATTAAAATATTAGTTAAATTACATTCATTACACACTTATATTTATTAAGGTTTACAAGAAACACACAGTACTATACTTATAATTATGATGAGTCATGTTTTCCATTTATAAATTCTTGGACGGTGTAGAAACATTTACTACATAGCCATTTTTTTACTTCCCTGACAAACATGTTCCATCTCATTGTCTTAAATCTAGCAGGTAACTTATTGAACATGCAAGTTAGCATATAGTGACAATTTTTACCATGCAATGCAGTCTTACCGGCCGGCAGCACCAGGTTATTTGGGTACCTAGTGTTGAAAGTCAAAAAATGTTTTAAAACAAAGCAAGGGTACTAGCAAGGGCCCTATCTATTGTGTAAACCCTGGATTTGTAACCTGGTGACTGGATTAGAGTAGTTACCTATGCCTCATCGACATAATCTTCTCCCTGAGACTGTATTGGTTACAATCACGAAATTGGGGAACTGAACCGGTAGATTCGAGCATGAGGCAACGGAACCTTCTTAATTAAGTACCTGACCTGATGCATGGTGCAGTGAATTTTATTTAGCGTACGCTTAGCTATAGAATCGCAAATGAGTTACCCAGCGAATTCCTGTAGGTTTTGAGGATTACATAGAAGCAAGGATTTGGGCCGTTTTATAGATCCAGGCAAAAGTTGATGGTACACTCTGCACAGCGACATTTACTGTTCCCGAACAAAAACCCTAAACCAACTCCTTTTCCCCCACAGCTGCACAAAGCGAACGGCAACACGAGCGTAGCTCGCATGATGTTCTACAACCACACGCGCTGCGCATGCGTCGCTCGAGACACACTCGTGAAGAGGACGGAGCGAGTGGACGTGCGCCAGGTGCAGAGCGAGATAGAAGAGCGGACCGAGGAGCCGAGGTTAGAGCAGGATGATGAGATGACCGCGCCGCCGCTGTTGAGGAGGTTTGTCTCTTTCTCTTTGCTGGTTGATGAAGAGTTAGTGTTGCTGTGAGTGACTCTGAGAAGACGGGTTGCATAAAGAGTCCCTTTGAGTGTCGAATGTAGTAGTGTATCTTACTATAGCCTGATGAAGACTGGTGAGAATTAGTGAGAAACAGACACTGGTCTGCTGACAGCTGAAGATGCTCTTCTGGTTACAGAGCAGTGCGATCTAACAGATTTCTAAACGCATATGTAAAAAAATTGTCGGCTACTACGTCGTATAGAGAGCCTAACGGCTGTAAAATTTTCAAAAATATCTTCAGCCAATACTTTCCAAGAAGCTTTCCTCTTGGCGTTCCTCAATAACCACTACAGTAACAGACATACAGGATCACCCACCCGAGTTGGTCGGTCCAGCAGTTGTCTGATATCCTCACTCTTCACCGTTTCAGATGCACCTGTCCCGCTCTATTCCTCGCGCGGATGCAAGACAACGCGTGCTCCTGCGTCTGTGATTGGCCGGACCAGAGTAAGAGGCGAGACTGTCTGTCCCTCTCTAGAGGCCGAGAACACTTCGGCCTACGCGACCGAGTGTGCATAGCCAACGGCGACTGCACTCTTCCTAATTGTGACTACGGGATGTATGCCAGGAGTATTGGGAAGTGCCCCTATAGGAGAGTCAGAAGGTTTAGGTCTAGAAGGTTCCAGGATAAGCATTTGTAATGCGTTGTGGATTTTGGAGATTGACTACCAGTAGTTTTATAGAAACAGAGATTATGAAATAGCTTTTTCCACTATGTGGCCAGTAACTAACCTACATGTCTAATTTAATGCGTTTTGAGGCCGAGCCATATTTAATAATTTTCAAAGAGACTCTAGTCCGTACCCATATTTTATTACGATTTTATGGGATTGGACAAGAGATTGTGCTATTTATGTCGCAAAAGTAATATATGTTAATTTCATTTTATTTTTTATGACATCTTAGGTACCTAAGTATAAATAAATAAGAATATCAGCATTTGTGAATGACCATAATAAGAGAATGTTGCTAAAATGTGCCATGTATTAATCAATAAAAAGAACGTCATAATTTAATCTAAGATTTTTAAGTAAGTATTTCAAAACATAAATAAGTTAATCTTTATTTATTACAAATCCAATTAACTTATTTTTAAATTTAGATATACTCACCCTATTGTTGTATGGAAATTGCTTTATGAGATAAGTCCCAGCTATTATATTTACTTAGCATTTAGGTTTAAATATTAGCTATAAATTGTGCAGACTGCAAAAAAACACTAAAGTTTTCTATAAATAAATATGTATTTAGACTATAAGATGTAAATAAATTATTTTAAACTAAATACAAGCGCTTCTCACTCTAAAATCACCCTTACTCTCTCTATAAAAATCTTACACTTTAAGTAGCTAGGGAGCAGAATACAGTAAATTCACTCTTAAGGTCACCGCACATAATATAAGATTAACGTAAACGCCTCTTTTTCTTCGGTCAACCAGAACCAACAACCAGAACGCGAGCTCGCGAACGCCTGGTTGACAGAAAAAAAATAGGCGATCCCTTTATTATGTGCTGAGACTCTTACTATTCTCACAATAAAGTCCATGATCTAAGTAGCCAGGGTGCACAGTATGGCGGTGCCTCGCTTGACCCACACGTCCGGGGGCTCCGGTCCGGACGCCAGGTCGATGGCCACCACGAACGCGCCCATCCGCTGGGGGTTGTAGTAGCAGGGGCAGATGTAGCGGTCTGTGGGGAAATGATGTTGAGTAATCATTATTTGTGCAGGAAGGCATTTTGGATTGATCGACTGTGAGGGATTGAAGTCGATGATTTTGAGTGATAAGGATTTATGTAGGTAGGGATTTTTAATTGGTCCGCTTGAAGGCATGACAATACTCTGAGTACCCTCCGGGACCCTCGACCCACCAGTCACTCACTGCACACATAGCCAATTAGCCACTGCGCCATTCCATGATGTCTCGTCGGTTGACAGCAGTTGTTAGCATAGGATCCAATATACACCCGGCGCACCCTGGTCACTC
Source organism: Plutella xylostella (assembly GCF_932276165.1). Lineage (NCBI taxonomy): Eukaryota > Metazoa > Arthropoda > Insecta > Lepidoptera > Plutellidae > Plutella > Plutella xylostella. The sequence goes on along the minus strand of NC_063992.1, from coordinate 2,204,777 downwards.
AACGACTGTCACAGTGCATGCGTGCTACCATCAATCTAAATCAGTCCTCGGACCTAATACTCTGATTACATCTACCAAGTAGAGTGGTGGCCGATACAGTAGGTACCCTCGACCGGGCACTCGGTCAATTGCTGGCCGTTCATTGGTCGAGGATCGGTCGAGGGTACTGTCTTGACACTCTAACGCATCCAGTACGGTAAATCCTCAACTGAATTTTCTCTACTGAACTCTACTCACTCTTAACCCGCTTCCCGGTGGCCCTGACCGGCTTGAAGTGCAGCGGCTGCAGCGGGCACACGAGCTGCATGGGCCGCGGCGGCGCCAGGCGCGCCTCGCGCACGTGCCAGCTCGCGCCCTCCAGGTACAGACCCCTGGGTTTGTGAGGATACATGCTGACATAACTATAGCATCTCTACTCACTCTTGATCCGCTTCCCCTACAGACCCCTGGGTTCATGAGGATACATGGTTGTAAGGTGTGAAAGTACTTACTCTTTATCCGCTTGTCGGTAGCCCGCATACGCTAAACCATTCTCCGCAGGGTCAACTCCTGGTTCAGCTCTTGCGTTATCACAGACACGCTCAGAAAAAGCGTAGGTATGTGGAAAATGCATGCATGTTAAGATCAATCTTGTGGTCGAACCTGACTGCAGAAAGCATCTAGTGTGGCTAAAGACTCTGTACTCACTCTTGCCCCGCTTCCCGGTGGCCCTGACCGGCTTGAAGTGCAGCGGCTGCAGCGGGCACACGAGCTGCATGGGCCGCGGCGGCGCCAGGCGCGCCTCGCGCACGTGCCAGCTCGCGCCCTCCAGGTACAGACCCCTGGGGAGACGTGGGGTAATGTGGAATTTTATTGAGAAAGTTGCTTATTACGTCGGATATTGAACTGGCGATGGTGACTGGAACGTCACTGATAATATTCCAACCTGTATTATCTATCTTCTATTATAGATGATATACTGATGACCAGTGTTACAGCCGATGTCCATAATGTGCAAATACTTCTGCCGTTTGTAATTGACAACGTACATAATATTATTTACCTTTTGCTTTAAATACCTACAGGCCTCTCCTTTTACATGTCTAGTATACTATAATGTTTTGTCTCTAGATGTCGATATAGATAATGAACGGTATGATATATCATACCATGTATATATATATATATATACATAATATCAATACATGTACCAATCTATTTTATGCATACGTTGTAATATGTACCTGACATAGACACCGCCATCTCGAGGCGGTCTTACAAAAGCGTTTTCTTCCTGCGTCATCACAGTGAACTCCCAGCACAGCGTGTCTATGGGCCATGCCTCGGCACGCGCCGTCGTCTGTAATCACAAATTGCTGTTATTTAACGTCTATTTAGATGGTTCAGGAAAATAGGAAAAATTTGTGGCGTTTTTATTTAATTTTTGAGGAGTTTAGATGCTACTTTCAAGAGCTCGAGAGCCAAGCGAAGTGGACTAAAGAACTGTGACCTTATCATGAAAAATATCGACAGATTTGACTGATCAGCTTCAGTCAAATCTGTCGATATTTTTCATGAACTCATTTCAGGGTCAGTACTCAAAGAAAGTGGCCTGAAACGGTGAGTCCAATTGCTGAGGTCCAGTCCTGACACCAGGTACCGGCCCAAGCTGTTTACAGCAGGCTCACTTCCCGTACTAAAACTAGAGCTAGGTGGTTAGACCAGTACTACAGGGTTTTGCAAAAGTGGTATTCGTAGTTGTTCAGAATGACCCTCAGAGACACCCATTTCGGATTAGTATACCACTTTTGCAACACACGTTTCTTGCTACACTCTAACCCCCGAATTCATAGAGATTTTTTACACTTTAAAATTGATTTAGAATTGAAATTGTGATATACGAACTTCAACTTTCGTTTCGTTTCGTGACGTAAAGAGTCTCATCTGCTTCAAAGTAAATTTTTACCTTGTTGTAATTTTACAATACGGTCTATGAATTTGAGGGTATATCCGTATATTCACCTGCATAACAGCAGTAAGAAAGCCCGTAGGCACGGCCAGGCTGGGCAGCCAGCACAGCACGGGCGGCGCGCGCGGGGCGGCGGCCCAGGCGGTCAGGTGAGCCCCTCGGAGCGACAGCTCTCGCGCCCACGCGCCTAGCGGCTTCGTGGATAGACGGTCTGGCTCTGGAAGGACGGAATAAATAGTATCTACAAGTCAGTTCAGGATAAAGAAATAAATAACCAATCAAACCTCATAGCAGACACTTTGATAATCAGGGTGTCCACTCAGAATGCTCCAAAAAATTCCCTGACTTTCCCTGACCGTTTCAGAAAATTTCCCTGACCAAAGATCAAAATATAAACCTAATTTAAGTAATTTGAAGACAAAATCTTGATTTTAAAGTTTTGCGTTCATTGGTTTGACACTTATTAAAACTCGATTGCGTAAAATATGTATACAGGGTCGGCAAAAATGGTATATTAAGAGGGAAGTATAGCACTTAACACACACTAACGTTCTCCAACTTTTAAATATTATCCAATCTCCATGATTTTTTAGGATATTTAAGACACAATAAATTACTAAGACGACCGAATGGCGTAGTGGTTAGTGACCCTGACTACTGAGCTGAAGGTCCCGGGTTCGATTCCCGACTGGAGCAGATGTTTGTTTAAACACAGATATTTGTTCTCGGGTCTTGGATGTGCCCGTAAAATGGCAATAGGCCCGCCCCCTATTACATTGGGACTAACATAACAATCTGGCGAAAAGTGGGTGCAGCAATGCACCTCTGCCTACCCCGCAAGGGAGTACATTAGTACAAGGCGTGAGTGTGTGTGTGTGTGAATAAATTACTAGGTTTATAGTTTTTTTTTCTCTAAATTTGCTATAGATTAAACTTATAGGCACCTCAAGCAACGCAAATTTTGTGATCAAAACTGCGCCGTTAAACAAAAACAATGTTTTTTTAAAAAGCGAAACCTACATCTCTAGAATATATTATTCTGAAGCGATTGACATCAAAATCAAAAAGATTTGTTAATATTTACTTGGTGAATAACGATTTCTCCCGAAATTTTATCAAGGAAAGTACCTATGTCAGTCACGAGCTGCATTTATCTCTATACTTAGCACCCGGGCCCTGGGGCATGAGTACACAAACGATAGCAAATGTTTTACTAAATACCTATTTCTCGAGGTTTCCTCTTAAGCCTTAGGCCTTAGGTCATTCTAAACAACTTTTTTGTGCGAATATTGAAAATTTCCGCAAAAAATATGCATCCGCCTTGCAGCAAGTTGCTGTACTGCCTAGTTTAATGGTCTGACCAAAATTAGACTGATTACCATCGAAGTAGAAATTGAAACTGAAATAGAAATTGAAACAGAACAATTTTTTTTGTATGGCTCTCTCCTGCCTGACAAAGTTGTTAGTTGTGTAAGTATTTTTTAATGAAATTTGATTAAACATGCAGTACAAAATATAATAAAGTTTGTTTTGCTCTGCTAAATTAGTAAAAAAATATATAATTGATTAATAGATGCCGCGCGGAGGCAGCGTATGCGGTCTCGCTGACGCATATAATAATTAGCGAATTGAGAACCTCCTCCTTTTTTCAAAGTCAGTTAATGAGCGGGGCTGCAGCGCGTCTGTACCAACAAAACGTTATTTTTTATCACAAACTTCTAAAAGTCTTTAAACTAAATTTGTTTTGATTGGTGAGATGAGTCACCCTCTTTTGCATCAATCTGTATATACGAGCCATAATTTTACCAGCTGAGTCTTGGATCCATTCAATCTTTTGGAATTCCTAAATTTTTTTTTCATCTGTCATATTTTATGAATTCACGGAGATTTAAAAAACTTAATCGTATAATTATTATATAATAGTTAGCATCACTCAAAAATATTCCAAAACTAAACGAGATTTTATTTCATGACTTATGTATTTCACGTAAAAAATAAGTATTACTAGTAAGGGAAAGTACTAAAAATTATGCTAGAAAAAGGTAATATTTCCCTGACTTTCCAGGTGGCCCATCAATTTCACTGACTTTCCCTGACCACCTAGAGCTTCCCTGACTTTTCCCTGACTTTCCCTGACTTTCCAGATAGTGGACACCCTGATAATTGAAAATCATCATCACCATTGTCAGCCTTCAGCTGTATCACAGGACATTGGCATCGTCTTCGCCCAGGCCACAACACTGTATCCTTGCTGGCTTTCGTATCCAGTCACTATACATATACTGGCTATCAGTCTATTGTCTCAGGTCGTCGGTCTAGCGGCCTAGATGGCATCCTTCGGTAAGCTTGCGTGGTGACTTTATCCACTCAACGATCCGTTTACCCCACCCAGCCATAAGTCAGCTCTTTTACATAATGGCCGATCAACTTCCATTTCAGCTTTCAAATTTAACAGCCCTATATCCCTCATAAGGAAATCTCAGTACTTGACTATAGGTAAACTTGGACTGTGTATACTAACGTTTCATCCAGAACACGGGCACGCGGTTGCTGAAGAGGCAGTCGTAGGTCACCTCCAGCTTCTCCGACAGCACCACCAGCCCCGCCAGCGCGCGACGCAGCTCCTGCGGAGAATGTCACTATTACTTCATCCACAGGTATAGCGTGGGACACCCACCCGTCCACTGGAGCTAGAAAGAGCTATATATAGAAGTCGTAGTCTGGGTGAGGATAGCCGAGGTCAGAGTGGTGTAGCGCTCCTTGGGAGAGGGTTTTGTCTAGCAATGGACAGTAAAAGGTTGATGATGATGAATCTATAGGGTGTTGCGTATCATGATCAGATTAGAAATCTTTAGAGTAGAGAGAAGGGGCCCCGGCGAACTATACTGCATCTTTCACATATGTAAGGTAGAGTTCGCTAAGGAAGTGTACTAGTATGCTTTTTCTTATCTACACAAATTATGTCTTTATATATTTTTTCGACCTTACAATCCACGTATACATAATACATTAAAACTGACCGTGAGTCCAGCGACGATCTCTTCCAGCAGATTGTTGAAGTAGGTGATCTCTTGCAGCAGAGACACACACATCGGCATCACGATCTCTGCGCCCATCAGCCTCTCTGTCGTCTCCAGGTCTATCATCGGTGGCAGCTTTAGGAGCATTTCTGCTGCTAACTCGTCCACCTATATGGGAACACATACATTTTAGTCATAAATTACAATTTTGTAGGATTATACCTTATTTAGTTACCTAAGGAGTATAGATATAACGGTCAGATTAGTTATGTTTCTTATTAGAATTAGTGTGTGTCATGATGGACGCCTTCCAGGTGGACAGGCCAACTTGGACGGTTAGTGGTGGATTGTCACGGCGCTTCTTGGAAGTAGCCAACAAAATGTATATGATCTGATAGTTATGGAGATTGAGATGATGATAGGTAGATATATACCTTCTGGTCCTCGCCCCCGCCAGCGCCGCCGCCGCCCGTGCTCGTCAGATCGAACAGAGTCTGACACATCAACACTGCGTCCTGAAAAAAATTACCATTATACAGGGTGGCCCAAAGAGTGACGTCCAAAGGAAAATGTTTGATTCCTTAGGTCAAGGGGTAGCCAAATCACCCCCATGTATGTTCAGCAATTTTTAGTAGTTTAGGAGTTATGATTTTTTTTCCAATTTTTCTACGAAAATCGACCTCAGTGGATTAATTATGTTTTATTATTTTTTTGGATTACTTTTTTATAGCATTTTTTATTTTTGTGTCATCCTATTAAGTTGTTCTTTTATCCATAAAAGTTTCAGCTTCCTAGCTGTAATGTAAGTTAGTTATTTTTTTATCGAAAGTTCGAATTATATCATCGAGCTAGACTGCTCTGAATTTTCTACTTGAAATTAAAAATTGAAAAAGATATTCTCATGGTCCCTTATTAATTTTAAAAACCCCGCAAGGTTCCAAAATTACATAAAAATAAAAATAAACTATTGCTTAATAGGGTATTATTTGCAGAAAACAGCCTTCAAAGGTACCTGGGTGGAAATTACCTAATTAGTAAATTGTTTCAGAAAGTTGAAATATTCCTGTTATGTCATTACTAAGGACTAATTAAGTTAGAAAATGTATCAAATTAAAGGGAAAATTAAATTATTTACTTTTTTTTAAATTAAAGTTACATTTTTGAATGTAAATTCTTAGAAAAATGTTTTAGTCTGAGTAGTAAGATTTATGAGATAATTTTTTCATTAATAATAAGTTAATAAACTCTAATAATTATTTTACACATTTTCTACGCAAGAAATTTTCTTTAAGTCAAAAAAGTGACAAATGTAAAAAATATGACATTTGTCAAAAGGTTAAACATGTAAAAAAAGTACCTTTTCTCAAAAATGTGACATCTGTCAAAAAGTTACATCTGAATGAAACAGAGAAGCGTATAGGCGACTTAAAGAAAATTTCTTGCGTAGATGTAGGTTGTGTATTGCTATGGGAGGTCGCCATTTTGAAAATTTATTGTGAGTAAATGTGTAAAATAATTATTAGAGTTTATTTACTTATTATTAATAATAAAATTATCTCATAAATCTTACTACTCAGACAAAAACATTTTTCTAAGAATTTACATTCAAAAATGTAACTTTAATTTTAAAAAACGTAAATAATTTAATTTTCCCTTTAATTTGATACATTTTCTAACTTAATTAGTCCTTAGTAATGACATAACAGGAATATTTCAACTTTCTGAAACAATTTACTAATTAGGTAATTTCCACCCAGGTACCTTTGAAGGCTGTTTTCTGCAAATAATACCCCATTAAGCAATAGTTTATTTTTATTTTTATGTAATTTTGGAACCTTGCGGAGTTTTTAAAATTAATAAGGCACCATGAGGATATCTTTTTCAATTTTTAATTTCAAGTAGAAAATTCAGAGCAGTCTAGCTCGATGATATAATTCGAACTTTCGATAAAAAAATAACTAACTTACATTACAGCTAGGAAGCTGAAACTTTTATGGATAAAAGAACAACTTAAGAGGATGACACAAAAATAAAAAATGCTATAAAAAAGTAATCCAAAAAATAATAAAACATAATTAATCCACTGAGGTCGATTTTCGTAGAAAATTTGGAAAAAAAATCATAACTCCTAAACTACTAAAAATTGCTGAACATACATGGGGGTGATTTGGCTACCCCTTGACCTAAGGAATCAAACATTTTCCTTTGGACGTCACTCTTTGGGCCACCCTGTATAGAGATTTACTGTGAACCATCATTTCTAATATGCTCATTCCTATACAACCTTATAAATCATTCCATTCAATAAATGGGGTTAATACAGATATGGTACGGAAAGTTATTCTTTAGATTACATGTCATTTATAGTCTATATTACCTGGCGTTGCGACATCGGCCGTAGCCTGGTGACATGACACACTGACCCTACTCTACATACACATAGAGTGCACATACCTGCGCGAGCGCGGCCACGTCGGCCGAGGCGTGCTGCCCCACGCACTCCGCGCGCTCGCTCGCCGGCAGCAGCTCCAGGAAGTCTCGGTACGAGTCGAGGCTGCCGTCGCGCGGGATGTGGTACGCTGGCACTGAGGATAGCCTGGTGTCAACATGGTATTTATTATTATAGTTTGCTAGAGGTATAGTTGAAGCCGTTGTGGCGCCAATCGTTAGTTTGAAGGAATTATCACTAATGGTCTCGATATAATTGTATTTTATAATTTTATATGTACCTATGTTTATTACTATTTATTTATTAGTATCATTGATATCTATACTTATTATCTATACTTATTATAAGTATTAATTCTTATTTTTACCTAAATTATATACTCAATACTCCATACCTAACAATACCTATTCTATTAGCCAGTCCATAAGTTTTATAAAAAAAGAATGTATTACCTACTTAAGTTCCTTTGTTTTTGATAACCAAAAATGGTTAAATTTATGTTAATTTTTGTTTTTATTTTGTCTTGCTAGCTAATTATGTTTACCAAAAATGTTCCTAAGATTAGTACATATTTAGTTTTAATAATTTAAATACCTACCCTAACGCATACCTATTAAGTTATTAACATTATTTAGATTTAAAAGTTCTATAAGTACCACCTACCTACTTAGTTAATCATTTTATTTGTAACCAGGTACACTGGCATCCACGACACAGGCTGAGCCTAGTGTGGAAGCCACCGAATTTCGATAATTTATAATCTCTCACCCTTTTATTTAATTTCCTAAAATTGTTTGTTTGTACCTTCTAACTTTTTAAATTCTATGGTGTTTAAATAAATATTTTTTGATTTTTTGATTTTGATTTTTGATATACTGCAGTAAAATTATGTTGGAAATCTAATAATAACTGTTACAAAACCATGTTCACGAAGTCCAGCAGTGGAAGACTGTTGGCTTTTGATGATGATGATGACGTACATACCTAAAGAATGGCGTCTCAACTGGTCGATGTTACAGGTGAAGATGTAGTTATAAGAGAGGCCATAGTTTTCTTGGCTATGTCCAGAAGTAGACTATAATTATTGATTTATTTATTTATTTTTTGGAGAATCAACAGCATGTTCTTACTTATAATAACTTAAAATAGCTATTTAATATATTATTAGACATGCCATTAACAGATTCCCACAGATAGAAACAAAGTTACAGTAAAACAAGTAAAAAACTAAGCTAGATACACAATAACAGCGGCAAGAGCCACTACATCTAATTAGAATTAAGTGCCTACTAACTTATTATTGGCAACATAATTTGAGAAGAAAATAATACAATATTTGAATAAATACCAAATGCAAGTGTGCCCCCAGATTATTTGAATTAAACAATAAATAAAATGTTAATATGTTATACATAAAGTTATTCACTAAACTCAACTACTTAAATATATTAGTTATGTAATGTACCTAAAGATCAGACGACTCCTCGATGAAAAAGTTTTTAATTTTAGAGAAACTACTGCAGAATAGGTCAATTTCCGATTCTGTGAAAATTCTGTTGTAGGTATGTGTTACATGCCCTTACCAAGAAACTATTTTGCCGGTAGTTACAGTTAGCGGAGGGAACGTGTAACAATGGCCTTTTACGAGTCAAGTGATACGGAACCCTTAATGCTATCTTGGATAATATTTCCGGACTATCAATGGTTCCCCTTAGAATTTTTGCAAGAAAGAGTACATCGGAGATATCCCGTCTCACATACAGAGGCAGTAAATGCAGCTTTGTGCATCTCTGCTCGTAAGGTAGACGAGGCAATTTAAATTTAAAACCTAGGAACCGAGTAAATCTTCGCTGTACTCTTTCGAGCCGATCAATGTACATATTATATCTAGGGTTCCAAATTTCGCTCGCATATTCGAGATGACTCCGGACATATGCACAGTAAAGAATTTTTATAGTCTTCATTGATCTGAACGGCTTTGATGAATGTCCTCCTAGCCGAATTTCGACCACGGCGGCCAATCTCAATTGAGATCAGCCATCTACGCAGGAGTAGATTATAGTGCCCAAGTGTGTGCGCAGTACACAGGAGCACTCTCTGTTCCATCACTCTCATAGCCCAATGGGACGGATTGACCGACACGACTGGAGAGAGCTAGGCGCAGGACCGACTGCTTTACATGCCCATCCGACAGCATGGATCGTTTCACTGTTTCGGACATCAGGTGATCAGCCTTCTATGTCCTAACCAAACTTAGAACCACAATTTAGAAACACAAATTGATGGTCCCACCCGGGAATCGAACCCGGGACCTCTGGGCCATGAAGCGAAGCTTTGATACCCTAATTAAGAAACCCATGGCCTTGCATGCTTTACTGATAATGTTGTTTATATGGATATCAAATAGTAACTTGCTGTCATGCGTTACTCCTAGGTCTTTGGTGTGCGAAACTTGGTTCAATGCTTTATCTTTTAAACTTAGACTAGTGTGAAAGTGATTACGTTTGCGTGTAAAATTAATATAAAAACATTTATCCACATTTAAGTCTAGTTTGTTAGCGCTACAGTAATCATCCAACCTATGGAGATCATCTTGAAGGAGCAACGCACCAGGTGCATCATTCACAACTCTAAACACCTTCATATCATCCGCAAATAAAAGATATTCTGAATTTAGAAAACAGGATTCAATGTCATTGATAAAGATTATGAAGAGTATAGGTCCCAACAGGGAACCTTGCGGCACACCTGATGGGATGCTCATCCAAGATGAAGAAAACCCATTGAATACGACTGCTTGACTACGGTTCTGAACATAAGAGACAAACCACTTCAGTAAGTTACCTCTCACACCTACGTTCCGCAGCTTTTTATTAAGCAATTTGTGATCAATCCTATCAAAGGCCTTGCTGTAGTCAGTGTAGACAGCAACTACTTGATTGCCGGAATCCATTTGCTCAGTAATAAAGTTATTAAAAAGTATAAGATTGGAAACTGTAGACCGACCCCGAAGAAAAACATGCTGCGCCGGACTGAAAGAGGTTTATGATAATAATGATTATGACATACCTAAAGTACGGCGTCTCCAGAGCCTCTTCATTGAAGAACTGGTTGATGTAGGCGACCAGCACGCGCTTGTCCCAGTCGTCGGTGATGTGGCCGCCGTAGTTTATGATCGCGAATAGGAACCTATATCGGAAATAACAAAATATAATAGCATTATAAGTTTTTCTCGGGACCTTCGAAGAGTCCGAAAAGGGCAAGGTAATGCGCCGAAGGTCCGGGGTACTATTGGTATCCTGGATATGCCTGAAATTTTGAAAGTTCCCCGTTGGAAATAAATATATATAGTTGAAGAAAGGAGGGCGTAGCAATTCACCTAGCCTAGCCCAGAGTGCAAGGTGAGTGTTTATGTTATATTCGAAGGCTGCGATTTATGTCACACAAAATGTACATAGTAGAGGTAACTGTAGAACTTTCCTACTAAGATTGTAAGTACGTCGACTAACCGAAGCGCGTCCCATGGTACCTCTTCGTATTCTTCCAAATAGTTTGCTAGAAGGTTATCTGACACCTGTGTAATTTAACAAAAGCTATGTTTAGGGACGTATTTTAGTAGGAGGTAGTTTAGTATTTCTGTATCGATTCGATTGACTGTAGGAACATAATATGCAATAAATAAATCTCTTGCTATGCCGTCCGGTCTGCTAAGGCGTAAGGCATTGGCAGTTTCTTCGAAATTACTTCGGATTATATGGTAAAGAAAACGTATCCATAAAAACAACTAAAACACTTAACTCTTTACCATATAATACGAAGAACAGACCCAGTTCCTACGACCAAGCTACTCACATCAAAATCCGAGTCGTTGAAGCTATACACTGCGTTGTAGCCGAGCTGGCGGAAGCGCCTCCGCGCCACGAGCGTACAGTGGAAGAATGACACGCAGAATAGAAGACGCCGGTATGTGGTGCTTGGAGGAGTCGAAGCGGTCTTCGGGGATGTAAGCACAGGGGAGGCAGGGATGTAATACGCGGACTTTACTTAACCACTCGTCTTGGGAAGCGATGCTAGTTTAAATGGTCTAATATAAATAGTCACAGCAGTATTAGTAGACGGAAGAAACCGGTGATCTCTAGTCCTGTAGCTTCGTCGTATCTCGCAGCTCAGGCAGCCAAATCTCCCCAAGGTAAATATAGTGTAGGAATGTCAGCTGTCTAAAAGCCTTACTGGCTCTCCTGGGTTTGAGGTAGGTTGGCCATATGTGACAAGTTAGAAACTAATTACTTATAATTGATGGCAATGCCTATAGCCATTCTACTCACGTCAAAATCCGAGTCGTTGAAGCTATACACGGCGTTGTAGCCGAGCTGGCGGAAGCGCCTCCGCGCGACGAGCGTGCAGTGGAAGAATGACACGCAGAACAGCAGACGCCGGTATGTGGGTGTGGAAGAATCGAAGCGGTCTTCGGGGATGTTGGAGAACAGACGGACTAGGTTGCCTTTGAGGCCCTGGGAAAAAAAAAGTTATAAGAGTAGTATTTGCCTTCTTAGTCTGAAAATTATGAGGCTATAGTATTTGTCCTCTTAGTGTGAGGGGGATAAACACTAGAGCTGGTCTAGGGTGGTGAGAGGATTATAGCCAGTCAGATCAGTTGTCAGTCGCCAAATACCAAGATTACGGTTAGCCAGAAGTCATGGATCAAAATAAGCTTATTGGATTTACGGAGTATCATACAACATAGTATCTTCTAAAGGCGAGTCTACCTCGAGATATTACACGCAAATTCTAATTAGAACGCGGCAGAATTCTGTCCAGGACATGCCGGGTGTTCTCAACTGTTCTCACACATCAATGTAGATGCAACTTCACTAATACGTTTTCAGTTCCAACAAATCTCCACTCTCACCTGAGGCGGCTCTGTAGTCATCTTGATGCTGTTCTGCAGCACGGCCAAGGGAAACTTCTCGTCAGGCATGGAGGAGAGCCACAGGCGGAAGCGCGGGTGTATCTTCGGGTTATCCAGCCCGCGGAGCTGGCCCAGCCAGGCCGTGGCTAAGTGACAGTTGGCCAGGAACGCCCAGCTGCCTTCCTTCATGGCTTTTGATAGGATGCTGGAAGAATAGATGAGAGATTTAGTTAGTGAACTAGATTGTAAAGTTGGCCGGCTCAGGCGGTCGCCAGGAGGCAACTTGGCTATAGGATCACCCAGCCGCCTAACTTCGCTGCTGTTGATAGGATCCTAGAGAAATAGATGCGGTATAGATAGTGTAGTGAGCTCCTAAATGGATATAGGTATGGTGAGTCAGGGACGATTGATATTTTAATCACTTGATTGTAGTCAATTTCAAACTATAAACAGCCAACATCTTTAACCTTCAATAACACTGCTGGAACTTATTGCATGGGGGGCACCTTTCAGTTCTATACTGTGATGATAACATTAAGGAAGGGAGGAAGTGTTTAATTTATCTCTTCCGGATATCGCAATACCTGGCGGCTCTAGGCGCCTGCCCCTGCCCCAGACTAAGCGCGGCCAGCTCGGCTCGCACGTCCCCTGCCAGTTGCGCGAGCGCCGCCGCCGGGTCCGCGCCCGGGGACAGCACGAAGAGTAGCGGGGTCTTCCAGCTAGACTCCTCCCAGGCAGCCTGGGGTGTGGGGAAAAGATTAGTCGGGATTCAGACATAAAGCTATTCGATTCTTTAAATTGTTATAGTCATAGGGTAGTTTCACCCTAAAGGCCCACGCAACAAATTTTTCCGTCGCACTCGCTCTCAAAGCCGCGCCATGTGAGTGAATGCGACGCAAAACTTTTGTCAAAACCTCTTAGTGTGCGCGTTTTGCCTTAGGCCTTCAGGATTGATAAAAATGGACAAAAATGACATCGCATGAAAAGCTAGACGATATTAATAATCTACCCAAAATGTTTCGATGATAGTTATTTCAACAGCTTCAGCGTCTAATGAAGGGCAATGTTCCTCAATAATTCATGACAATCACCCTGATGTCCAGTACAGGCGGCTCCACGTAGCGTGGCCCGAACACGCTGGCCACGTAGGAGGCCACGCAGGCGCACACGCGGTCCACGCGAAGTGAGCGAACTACAAGCATCTTCTGGAAGTCGTTGAGGATGTCGTTCCATTCGCCTGCGAATTTTAAAAGACGTAAGTATTTCAAAATGAGGCTAATAAAACTATTTTATAGGTCTGTTCTTTGCTCGTCTGCACTGTACTTGAACTATTGATAAGCTAAGCACATAATGTAATGGTTACCAATATTAATATCACGGTCACCAATCTTTTGTGCAAAAAATATTCTATTAATTACACGAAAAAATTATTACCCATCAACTATTGGTAGTATTGTAAATTTATAACTTGTTTTTCTTTTTGTGATGAAAATATTCTAATTAATAATATACATATTATTATTATTATTTGTGGATAAAAATACTGATTGTGCACCTAATTTTCTACATTGTTACAACAAAATTTAAAGTGAGTTTTTGCACCAATTTTAGTATTTTTAGTAGAGTGAGTTGTTCAATATGTTATGCTAGCCTATTCATTATGAAAATTCTTTTATCATTTCAGATGAACTATCATTTAATTAGTATTTCAGAAGGGGACGGCGCGTACGCAGTCCCCACCATAGGAATGCGCACTCACCAAAATGATGCAAACAAAAATAGACCTAACGAATTCACCTTAAGATTTATATTTGAAGTGAAAGAGGCCGCGAGCCGATAGAGAGGGTTACCACAGAGCCCTTCCTCTCTTTCTAACAATTGCCAGGATTTAGTTGTGTAAACTTTAGTAGATTTTGTACGAAGGGAGCTATGCAAAAAAATAAATTAATTAACCCATAGACTAACTGTATATCATATCATTTTCAAAAATAAATTTATAATAAATCATTATAAACATGTAATTTAAATGAAATATTTGGTATTTGTATGAATAATAATTTCAAAAAAAATATTGGTAGTTTTTCTAAATACTTTACGACAAGACCGGAGTTGTCAAGATGACGGATGACATTTATACTGTTGTGAGAGACGTTATGGTTAGGGTGACCATTCATTCGTACTTTTGAATCACTTTCCATTCTTCTTCTTCTTGTCGTGTCGATGGCAACTGTCACACTTCCGCGGCCCAGTGGGCCGCCACGTCGATACCCCTCTGGTTGGCCTTGAGGAGGTCTTCCCGGGTGCAGGTGTTGGGACATCCAGGGCACACCATCAGGTGCTCCATGGTCTGTGGAGCCGCACCACATGCGCAGATGTTGGAGGCAGGGCCGCGGTAACCCCACCTGCACATGTTTTCTCCGCATCGGCCCATGTTTGTCCTGAGTCGGTTGAGTGACTTCCATGTCGCCCAGGGTAGTTCGTGTCCGGGAGGCAGGGACTCATTAGGGGGGATGAAGGAGTTCGCCATCGGGTATTTTGCCTGCCATAGGTCTATCCTTTCCTTCGATGGGTCCTTGTGCGAGGCAACTGTAGACCTAAGGAAGCTTTTTCGGCTTTTAAGTCGGTAAGGAGCTGGTTCTTGGTTGTAGAGCGGGTGCCTCGGGTCGGTCTCCTGTCTGTGTTTTTCTCGAGAGCAGGCAGCCTCTCTACGCACATCGGGGGGGGCGATACCGCACAGTGAGTACAGCATCCAAACTGGTGTCGGCTTAAGGCATCCCGTGATTGTCCGGCAGGTGTCGTTTAAGGCCACATCCACTTCCCTGCAATGCGCAGATCTCGCCCACACGGGGCAGGCGAATTCACCTGCAGAGTAGCATAGTGCCAGTCCTGTGGTCCTCAGTACATCCGGTGATGCTCCCCACTTGGTTGACGTAAGCTTCCTGAGTAGGTTGTTGCGTGAGCTCACCTTCCGTTTGAGGCTTACGCAATTCCATTTAAAGGTGAGGGCACGGTCCAGTGTGATGCCTAAGTATTTGGGGTGGTCATTGTGCTCAATTTTTGTCCCACGCCACGTGATGTTGAGTGTGCGTTGTGCTTGGCGGTTACGGAGGTGGAACACGCAGGACTCCGTTTTGGAGGGGTTTGGCTTCAGCGCATTGTCCTCGTAGAATTTCCCCAAGCCTTCCAGAGCAGCTCCAAGGTTGTCTTCTGCTTCCTCGAACGATTTTGTTTGAGTAGCTAAGGCTAGGTCGTCGGCGTATAGAAAGCTTGACAGGTCCTGGGGCTGATCATTCGTGTATATGTTGAAGAGGATTGGCGCCAGGACACTGCCTTGGGGGAGGCCGTTTTTCTGTGTGCGCCATCTGCTTTTCTTCGCATACAGGGACACCTGGAATCGTCTATTTTGCAGCATCTCACCCAGAAAGCGAACTTTCCATTAATTAGGACCTGTTTCATTCAACTTTTTGTTTTATTTTATAACTAAGTATCATTAGGTATTATTATGGCTGTTATCTTATAAGGCTGGTAAAGAGTTATGAGCTGTTGATTTTTTTGGTGATAGATTTGAGTATTATAAGATAATTTATCAAGCTTAAAACCGGCGGAAGCACTTAGGTTGAGATTTTTTTTTAAATCTTATGATTTTCATCAAATAGACTATGTAAACGGAACATCCACAGAATAAACACGTTTTAGGTACATAGTTGCGTTTAATGTTAACCTGTTTTGACACTTTCTTGTCAACACTACACCCAACTTAATTTTATTTACTTAAAATTATATTTTCCGAAATTTCAGCTTTCCTTCCAATGAAGAAACATATCACCAAAATACATTCGTACCTACATTGCAATCGAATTATTCGAATAATAGGTGACTTTGAGACCATCGACACCTATTCGCGACATGATAGATTAGAAGTGATGTCTCATGAATTACCTAAAATTATGGTCACCAAAAATAGAAAGAGATGGAGGGCTCCGTGCTGACTATCTCTGTCGGCTCGTTTTTTTGGTGCAGTGCGCGCAACGATACGAATACAGCAGCATTCCTGTTGTATTATTACTTCCATGGTCCCCACTAACAAAAATTACGCATCCGAGATATCCACACTACCTTACTAAAAATACTAAAATTGGTGCAAATTGTCACTTCAAATTTTTTGTTATAACAATGAAGAAAATTAGGTGTGCATAAGTATTTTTTAAAATAAAATTCCACTGAATAAATTATGAAGTAATTCTTAACAACGAATAGGCGAGCATGACATTGAACAAGTCACTCTACTAAAATACTAAATTTGGTGCAAAATCTCACTTTCAAAATTTCATATTATGTGTTCTTTCGAAACACACAGCGTTGAGTGAAGAAGCAATTATTTGATTTCTTAGTATAAATAGGAAAAAATGGGTTTTTACATACCAATCTGCTGTATTTTCCTCTCTTTCACTTTAGCCAGTGGACAGTGCAGTCTAGAATCTGGATTCTACTCTGTGACGCGCTGTCAAATTTCTGACATAGCTTTTTGATTTCTTGAATCAAACGCGTTTATATATTTTTGAAAATGGATTTTTTACTAATAATCCATGATAATATTCGTGTTTGTGGAATAAAACAATCAATAAAAGTGTTAATTCACTTAATGTATAAAAAACTCTGTATGAGACATCGTACTTTTCGTCAATGTACAAAAAATAGTTTCGCGCCGCTACCGACGCCCCGCCCGCGGGCCGGTATTAATATTTTTTTCAGAAAACCGAGAAGATCACAAGATTACATGAAGATATTATGATAAATCTCTGTGATGAAATATGCTCTCCAGCAAATTGGATTCATACCTACCTTCGAAGTCTGAACTGAGTAAGTCAGAAAACTATTTCACGCATGAATCTTTCGGTACAAAAACATTGCAATTTACAAATGATATTTTATCTTTGTGCTTATACCTTTAAACCAGAAACCAGCTCTGTTCAATGGTGTTTCTTTATTCAAATAGTATTTACGTTGTTACATACTGTATTTACATAGTTTAACTCCATTTGGTAAAGCTAAAAATTCTCATAAGAGAATGCTTACTTATATGAGAACATTTAAGTTTGTTCCAATTCATTTAATGCCATGTTATCTAGCATTAGGAAGCCTCCCAGATGGGCTACAGATGCTTGTTAGACCTTTGGTTGTTGGGTTTATAACCTTTACACTGCTTACTTTGAATTTAAATGTTTCAATTGTAAACATGGTATTGATACTTGGTTTCAAAAGTTTGAAAATATTTTCACATCTGGTATTAATTAGTTAACATGTACCTACCTATCTACATAATATACCAACCTTTTGATTGCTGCATGCATAGATGTGTTGTCGCAAAATATTTGTAATTTGTTGATTACATTATTTATTTACCAAGTGTTTATGAAGGGTGACACAATGAAAATAAGTCACTATTTATGCCCTTATGTGGGTCACCTCTGACTACCCCTTCGGGGATTTGCAGTCGTGTGTATATTATACAGAGAACTTTACACTTATATTAGCAGTTTCACTATTGAGACTGTCATCTTAAAATAAATTAAATATGACATGCAGTGCTGTGGTTGACAATATTGACTTGCAACCAATGGCTTAAGCCAGTAGCATAGTTTGACCTAGCGGATGGGTTGATGAGATTATAATTTATAAAATCTCTTGGCTAATATTTATCCCTATATTTACAACTTTTGTTGTCTTATAGGTTTTTTACCATAATACCTTCTTACAACTTATATGTATACATGTTGTTTTATGCTCACATAGCATTTAAAACTGGCTCGGGGCCCCTATTTACCATATTGACTTAGTTATTAACCATAATAACTTCTTACAACATGTATGTATACATATAAATATGTTGTTTTTTGCTCACCCACAGGATTTAAACTGGCTCGTGGCCTTTTTATTCCTATTTACCTATTACCTAGGTATACATATTATGTCCTTTTACATGCGGGTGTAATGGACAGAGCAACAAAATACATTGCCAGTCTAAATGCTGATAGGCACTGGCTATGATGAACTCATAGATCATCTCATAATGTATTTTAACTTTGCATAATTTCATTAAACTTTCGGAAAGTTAAATGTAGCAGTTACTAACTGCAATATTATTGATGACACACACATTGGTGGTGTCGGACCCATCTTCAAGTACCTAATTATTGGGGATTTTATGCAAAGTTTATGAAGGCTTGAACTTATAAGTTCATTGTAATACATTGACCAGTCGAAATGCTGTCTATGGCACTGGTGAAGTAAAATGTATTATATTATATTTGCATAATTGCTGGAACCTTCCTCGCGGAGAGGTAAAATCTTATATGGTATCTGCAATTATTCACACACATTGTTCATGGGATACCTATATATGCGAAGTTTATGATGGTTCACAACCGCTTTATATAGCATTTAACCAGTCGAAAAGCCATGGGCTCTGGTAAACTAAAATGCATTGCCACCAAGTTTTTGCAATTATATATGCAAATATTATGATGTTTAACAACCATTTGTATAGCTTTTAACCAGTCGAAAAGCCATGGGCTCTGGTGAACTTAACTGTACTTATTTTATTATTACATAAAGATAATTAACTGTTTACTTTCTATCTGTAATATTTTTTCATGATTATAACTTTTTCAAAGTTGTTCATGTCATACCCTTGACTTTGTAGCTATTTGGGGTTTTTAAGCAAGAATTTATGGGAGTTTCAATACTTAATACTCAATCAATGATTGCATCCATAAGTCTTACAGTTTAAAACTGATAATAGGCATAATCCACTCATAAAAAGGTGAATTGCCAATTTTTTCTCCTGTTTACCAAAGCAGCTGCCCGCCAGAACAAAGCACAGTCCAAACAGGTTGGGAGATCCTCCCTTTCCAGTGGGGATAGCATGGGACCACCATCACATCCCTATTTATTTTTACAAATAACACCACTTAACGGTTTCTGGCTAAACCCATAATGACAAGATTGTTGCCGCGGAGGCCATGTGCTATTGGGACATATGATTATTGATATGCAGTGGCCAAACATAATGAAAGCTGATAAAGCAGCTTTCTAGGCCCAAGCCCTACCTTCATTGGAAGGAGACCCGTTCCCCAGCAGTAGGGACGTGATGGGTTGATGTTGAAGCGTCTGCGCCTTGGCAGCTAGAGTTACACATTTTCAATCTAATATATTGTGTTGTAACTTGCTTACTTTTTCAGGGATCTTTTCTTGAAAGACATAACCTGAGATCTCATATCTTCTATCTTAAAGGTGAGCTCTTGTATTGTGCCTATACTTAATATTGCATACAATACATATTTTTTCTGAATTTAATTTGGTCTTAATAGCTAACACAGGCTTGCCATAAGGAAGAGCTCAGTGATTACAACAGTAAAGTTGACTTCAGAATGAATGTTTATTCAGTAGACATTGGCATTAATATCACCTATACAAGGTGTATGCCACAGCACATATTTTACCACTATGTTGGCTGATATTGTTTGAGCCCGGATTTGAGTACTCCTGACCTAGTGTACCCACATGGCAGGTGGTTGTCAAATGATTTTGCCCAGGTAGCTTTCTAATACCCACATTGCACAAGTTTGTAGTCTCTGGAGAGTACAAACATGAGATAGCTACAAGTCTAAGTGCCTATTATTGTCCTGGACTTTTGTTCACCAAGTTGTGTTAATATTTGGCCTTTATGAGCCTTTCTAAGGATCTATCTGGTAAGGTGCCTATATTATATTGATTTTTATATGTATACCATATACCTACATCATGTGGAGCCTATGACTGATGGCTGTGAAAATACCTATCCAATTATCCATATTGGTTAGGCTATTGAATAGTCCCTATAAAGTGTTTACTTGCATTTATGGTGGATTATATTACAGTAGTAAATTGTTTATCAAGTATAGATAGAGATCATGTGCGGTTCTGAAACTTTATATTTCAACCTGAGAGAAGGGTGTAAGCCTAATAGCTGTACAAAAGCTGTTTCTATTCTAACTGGCCCTTTACTTAAGTAGGTTGCTACCTACATGCAGGCTTGACTTTTTAAAGACTGTTGGTCCTGTAAAATCTTGGTAAAATTAGTCATGTTTGATTGAAATTGGTAGTTACATCTATAAATTTTTTCGTGTACCTAGAGACTAGTCATCACCCATGTATATCTCAAAAGGAAAATTATGATAGTGTACACATAGACAGCTGTCATGTAATCCTATTGCAGTAGGCTATTCAACTACCTAGCAAGGGTGGTGCAGTGACATAAGTCTAATACAATCCATATTTCTGTGCTTTATAAAGATCAATTTTACTTCAACTAAAAAGGAATACTACCTAATAATATGTTTGACTACCTAATATGTACAAATTACCTATGGTTATGTATTACCTAGAGGGCCTATGTAATACAAATTGATAGGTACTTATATAAAGACAATGATGTAAAATTTTATATTTTCTATTGTCTGTTTCTATGCTATTAGGTATTCCTCACACCTGGATTGGTCCTTTACTAGTTCTAACTTTAATTTGATAAGAAATTGGCTTATTTATGTTATACTTACTTAAATTAATAATGGTATGATTTATGATCCCATTAGCAACATACTTACAGATCATAAGTGTAGGTAAGTATGTGACATGTTGTGTATCACACTAGGTATGTAGTGGATACACACCTATTGATCATTAACTAGAGTACCTATGTACTTATAAATTTTGTTTTTAATTAATTTTCTTTCTTTTAGGTGCAAGTACCTTTATGATGAAGGTACATTTTAAGTATGTTTCCTTTACAACTATGATGTTGTCTAACAGGAATCTTTATTATATTTTAGGTATATTTTACCTAAAAAGGAGATCACATAGCGTTTAGATTTTCTAATCTCTTTCACCAGCAGATAACAAACAAGTCTTCACTCAACGCTGTGTGTTTCGAAAGAACACATAATAGACCTGTTTTGCATTACAACAAAACAGATATTATGTGTATGAAGAAACACACAGCGTTGCAGCAACGGCTTGCAGGTGAGTTTTGAAGACTACTATGTCAGAAATTTGACAGCGCGTCACAGAGTAGAATCCAGATTCTAGACTGCACTGTCCACTGGCTAAAGTGAAAGAGAGGAAAATACAGCAGATTGGTATGTAAAAACCCATTTTTTCCTATTTATACTAAGAAATCAAATAATTGCTTCTTCACTCAACGCTGTGTGTTTCTTCATACACATAATATCTGTTTTGTTGTAATGCAAAACAGGTCTAATAAATAGGCTAGCATCTAAAATTGGTGCAAAATATCACTTTCACATGACTTTTTCTGTATGGCGCGCTAGCCTATTCATTATAAAGATTCCCTTTTAATTTTCTCAGATGAGCTTTCATTTAATTAGAATTTTAGAAGGGGACGGCGCGTACGCAGTCCCCACTACCAAAAATTACGCATCCGAGATATCCACATTAGGGATATTCGCAAAGGTCAACCCAACCGCAGTGCAATGGAAGGGCCTCGCTCTGGGGGAACCGCCTTCTTGATCACGGTGTCCCCTATGCCAGGTAAGTATGCCTTCTCCACGCTCGGTTGGGGTACTGGTTGTTCGAGAAACAATCCTAATACCGCGATCCAGACGGGGGCACAGTGTCATCTGTAAAAGAACGTGGTACTAAAATTTGCCCACTGTGCTGCCCTCTATGCAAATTCTTAACATGCAGTACTTAAATGAAAATTGAAATTTTGGCTGTCTATTAGCATCACGACGATTTACGATTACAATGACTGTCCGACTCTTTATATATTTTTTTATATTCATTCACAGTTTATTTTTATTGTTTGCGATACCGAAGAGTTTCACGCCACCTAAAATATCTTATTCAAGGTGACGTAAATTTTTTATGAAACTTGAAAGAAAACGGCACATTGTAATAATTGAAAACGTGTCATTTAAATTATGAACAATTTAATAAGTTTTTAATTAGCTACATAATAGGTTTGTAGGCTAAATAGTAGATTTGTCACCAAATATTTTATTACGTAGAATTTTGTGGATATTTTTTTTCTGCACTCATAAAACGTATTGTGATAGCCTTATTGAGTTGAGCCGGTTCAGTCCAGTCAGTATTATGAACTAAGTACTGCTCATGCTCATAATATGTATTTTATTTTATCATGAGCAGCGGGAAAGCATTTTGGTCAATGTTACCAAATCGAATTAGCTTGTAAATTGGGCCGATCCCGGCGGCACTGCAATGCCGGGCCGACCCGTGACGGGAGTGGAGCGAGCCCCGAACATCCCGTCGGTTTACAAAAATCAGATTAATATACTGGTCCCTCAGTGAGGGAACTTTCAGATATTAAGCTGAAAAGAACAGATACTACACTTTGATCTTAGCCAAAAGGCCGAGAAGCGATACCGGACATATGAAACGCGAGGGGAGTGATAAAACGGCAAAATATCTTAATACCGCGATGCAGTTGGGGGCACAGTGTCATCTGTAGTCACTCCAACGAACTGTTTAACAATATTTGCTATGACGCACTCCACGTGGTAGGCGACTCACACTACAAGCACAGCCCCACCGCTATTGTTACCAAGTCGAATACAAGTTTTGACTTCATATTTTTTCATATTTCTGTCCTATGCAAAGGCATTTATCACCTATTGGTATTCATTTTATTATTATTGTGTGCTGTATTTTATTTAAATTTAATATACATAAAATATTATTCGTGCATAAAAAAATACTAATTCACCTAATTTTCTACATTGTTATAACAATAATTAAAAGTGAAAATTTGCACCAATTTTAGTATTTTTAGTAAAATGCACCAATTTTAGTATTTTTAGTAAAGTACACCAATTTATGTATTTTTAGTAAAGCATGAGAGTGTTTTTATATATATTATGGCGCGCTATGAAGATTTATTTTTAATTTATTCAGATGAACTATCATATAATTAGGATTTCAGAAGGGGACGGCGCGTACGCAGTCCCCACTACCAAAAATTACGCATCCGAGATATCCACATTAGGGATATTCGCAAAGGTCAACCCAACCGCAGTGCAATGGAAGGGCCTCGCTCTGGGGGAACCGCCTTCTTGATCACGGTGTCCCCTATGCCAGGTAAGTATGCCTTCTCCACGCTCGGTTGGGGTACTGGTTGTTCGAGAAACAATCCTAATACCGCGGTCCAGACAGGGGCACAGTGACATCTACAAAAGAACTTGGTACTAAAGTTTGCCGACTGTGCTGCCCTCTATGCAAATACTTAACATGCGGTAATAAAAGTAAAAAAATATTTTTGGCTTTCTATAAGCATCGATTACGATTAGAAGCACTGACTAATGACTGTCCGATACTTAATATTTTTTTTATATTCATATTTTATTGTTTGCGAAAATGAAGAGTTTTATCCAGGAAATTAACATGAAACTTGACAGAAAACGACAAATTGAAAACGTGTTATTTAAACGATCACAAATTTAATCAGTTTTGAATTTTAATTAGTAGGCAAAATATGTAGTACACTTGCCAGCAAATAATTTCGAAATCAATTTCACGATTAAACCCCTACAATTATTATTAGCTGGATTTATGATCGAGTAAACGTAGACTTTATAGATATTGTTTTTTGTAATCATAAAACGTGTAAACATACTATGCACGTATGGTATAGTATGCCGGGACTACAGCGTAATTGGACATACTGTAATATAGGCTTATTACTGTGATCACAGTATTCACGGATCTCCCTTTCTCATTAATATATTTTAAACATTTGTATTTAATTACTCCAATACATTCAGACATAGCTAATTTACCATCAAATTAAATAACAGCGAGAGGATATTAAGTAATGGGTTATAGTATGAAATCCAATTAGTTTACTATTTGGGCCGATCCCGGCGGCACTGCAATGCCGGGCCGACCCGTGACGGGAGTGGAGCGAGCCCCGAACATCCCATCGGTTTACAAAAATCAGATTAATATACTGGTCCCTCAGTGAGGGAACTTTCAGATATTAAGCTGAAAAGAACAGATACTACACTTTGATCTTAGCCAAAAGGCCGAGAAGCGATACCGTTAATATTAAACGCGAGGGGAGTAATGAAACGGCAAAATATCTTAATACCGCGATGCAGTTGAGGGCACAGTGTCATCTGTAGTCACTCCAACGAACTGTTTAAAAATATTTGCTATGACGCACTCCACGTGGTAGGGTGACTCACACTACAAGCACAGCCCCACCGCTATTGTTACCAAGTCGAGTACAAGTTTTGACTTAATATTTATCATATTTCTGTCCTATGCAAATGCATATCACCTATTGGTGTTCACTTTATTATTATTTTGTGCTTTATTTTATATAAATTTAATATTACATAAATATTATTCGTGCATAAAAAAATACTTATGCACCTAATTTTCTACATTGCTATAACAAAAAAAATAAAGTGAGAATTTGCACCAATTTTAGTATTTTTAGTAAAGTGCACCAATTTTAGTATTTTTAGTAAATTGCACCAATTTTAGTATTTTTAATTAGTATAATTTTAGTTTTATTTAATTATTATAATTTTAGTAGTTTTAATAGAGCGAGTTGTTTAATATAAATTATATCATGCTAGCCTATACATATACAGGGTGGCCCAAAGAGTGACGTCCAAAGGAAAATGTTTGATTCCTTAGGTCAAGGGGTAGCCAAATCACCCCCATGTATGTTCAGCAATTTTTAGTAGTTTAGGAGTTATGATTTTTTTAACCAATTTTCTACGAAAATCGACCTCAGTGGATCAATTATGTTTTATTATTTTTTTGGATAACTTTTTTAAATTATTTTTTATTTTTTGTCATCCTCTTAAGTTGTTCTTTTAACCATAAAAGTTTCAGCTTCCTAGCTGTAATGTAAGTTAGTTATTTTTATGTCGAAAGTTCAAATTATATCATCGAGCTAGACTGCTCTGAATTTTCTACTTGAAATTAAAAATTGAAATAGATATTCTCATGGTCCCTTATTAATTTTAAAAACTCCGCAAGGTTCCAAAATAAAATAAAAATAAAAATAAACTATTGCTTAATAGGGTATTATTTGAAGAAAACAGCCTTCAAAGGTACTTGGGTGTAAATTACCTAATTAGTAAATTGTTTCAGAAAGTTGAAAGATTCCTGTTTTGTCATTACTAAGGACTAATTCAGTTAGAAAAAGTATCAAATTAAAGGGAAAATAAAATTATTTACTATTTTTTTTATTTAAGTTACATTTTTGAATGTAAATTCTTAGTAAAATGTTTAAGTCTGAGTTGTAAGATTTATGAGATAATTGTATTATTAATACTAAGTAAATAAACTCAAATAATTATTTTACACATTTACTCACAATAAATTTTCAAAATGGCGACCTCCCAAGGCAATACACAACCTACATCTACGCAAGAAATTTTCTTTAAGTCGCCTATACGCTTCTCTGTTTCATTCAGATGTCACTTTTTGACAGATATCACATTTTTGAGAAAAGTTACTTTTTTGACATGTTTAACTTTTTGACAGATGTCATATTTTTTACATTTGGAACTTTTTTGACTTAAAGAAAATTTCTTGCGTAGATGTAGATAGTGTATTGTTGTGGGAGGTCGCCATTTTGAAAATTTATTGTGAGTTAATTTGTAAAAGAATTATTTGACTTTATTTATTTATTATTAATAATACAATTATCTCATAAATCTTACAACTCAGACATAAACATTTTACTAAGAATTTACATTCAAAAATGTAACTTAAATAAAAAATAATAGTAAATAATTTTATTTTCCCTTTAATTTGATACATTTTCTAACTGAATTAGTCCTTAGTAATGACATAACAGGAATCTTTCAACTTTCTGAAACAATTGACTAATGAGGTAATTTCCACCCAAATACCTTTGAAGGCTGTTTTCTGCAAATAATACCCCATTAAGCAATAGTTTATTTTTATTTTTATGTTATTTTGGAACCTTGCGGAGTTTTTAAAATTAATGAGGGACCATGAGAATATCTAGTTCGATTTTTAATTTCAAGTTGAAAATTCAGAGCAGTCTAGCTCGATGATATAATTTGAACTTTCGATATAAAAATAACTAACTTACATTATAGCTAGGAAGCTGAAACTTTTATGGTTAAAAGAACAACTTAAGAGGATGACACAAAAATAAAAAATAATTTAAAAAAGTTATCCAAAAAAATAATAAAACATAATTGATCCACTGAGGTCGATTTTCGTAGAGAATTTGTTAAAAAAATCATAACTCCTAAACTACTAAAAATTGCTGAACATACATGGGGGTGATTTGGCTACCCCTTGATCTAAGGAATCAAACATTTTCCTTTGGACGTCACTCTTTGGGCCACCCTGTATATTTTTTATAAAGATAAAGGGGACCCCTTCTAAAGCCCTAATTAGGTAAATTAAAGTTCATCTGAATAAATAAATATAAAGGAATCTTTATAAAAAAATATAGGCTAGGATGACATATTAAACAACTTGCTGTACTATAACTACATACTAAAATTATACAAACCTGTTATTTAGCTAATTCAAAACTTATTAAATTGGCCATAATTTAAATGAAACGTTTTCAATAATTACAATGTGCCGTTTTCTTTCAAGTTTCATAAAAAAATTACGTCACTTTTAATACGATAAAACGTTGTAAGTTGCGTAAAACCAATGATTTCAAAAGGAAGGATACGCCCTTCAGAACATTTTACTCAAACCTTCTTCATACCAACAAAATAACTGCCATCTGTCATAATTTGTTGGAACTATGTCAGAGCCGAGCTACTTATCCTGACGACGCAACCTTGTACGTGCGTTCATATTTTACCGTCACCGGACAGTAGGTACATAATAATATGAGTGAGTTGCATGCGGACGTCCGTACAAGGTTACATCGTGCGGCCATTGTAGACTTGGGTAGTAAAATAAATTATCGCTTTAAAATGTGTTTATTTATTAATTAAGGATGATACGATATTCCATATTCCTTTTTGACCTTCGTATCATAGTTTTTTAGCCTTTCACAACAAAAATAGGCATATTTATCACAAGAATCAAAGACTCATCTCTCCGTCACAGACAACTGTCGACTGAGGACCGTTGGCCCTAAAATGTCTATTTTAGGGCCAACGCGCGGGTGCCATTTTCTTGAGTGGTTTGGCCTGTCCTTACGCAGTAATATATAAGTATGTCAATGCGTAAAACTCTTTGTTTTCGCAAACAAAAAAAAAACTATGTATATAAAAAAATATAAAGTGTCGGACAGTCAGTGCTTGTAATCGTAAATCGTCGTGATGCTTATGCCGCAGGCATCTGGTTTAATCTCCTGTTTGATTGAACCACTAGTCCGTTCATTGGATGGCGCTATTCAGTTGTATGACTATAGGACAACTCGCCAAGTCGTTGATTGTAACGTTCGACGTCTTGACTGAACGTCACTCAGCGGAGTCGTTGAATGGGATATAGTATAGCAACTTTGTAATGTCTGGTTAGGGTGAACATAACCAGACATGAGTCAACAAAAAGACTATGTTACAAAGCTCTTATCTCACAAATTAACTAAACAATAACAATAAACGTACCTTCATATTGTTGTTTATAATTATCCAGTTACGCCACAATTTTTTCTTTGAGACTATCCGCCCGCGGCGTGATAATAGGTAAATCCATGTTGTCACACTATTTTAACACGAATAACGCACTTTCAAGCTAATTTATTTGCAAAAAACTAACAATATAGGTGCTTTTTGTGTCAGCTGTTAGCTGTTAGACGCCATATTTGTTTTGTTCACCACCTGACTGATTTTAAGTCAGCCAACTAGTTAGACGTTTTGTGACGCTTGTGCAATCAACGTTCGGCCTAGTCATACAACTAAGCAGCGTCATCCAATGAACGGGCTAGCGGTTCAATCAAGCAGGAGATTAAACCAGATGCCTGCGACACTTATAACAACTTTCATTTTAGTACTGCATGTTATGTACATATTTGCATAGAGGGCAGCACAGTCGGCAAATTTTAGTACCAAGTTCTTTTATAGATGTCACTGTGCCCCCGTCTGGATCGCGGTAGTAGGATTGTTTCTCGAACAACCAGTACCCCAACCGAGCGTGGAGAAGGCATACTTACCTGGCATAGGGGACACCGTGATCAAGAAGGCGGTTCCCCCAGAGCGAGGCCCTTCCATTGCACTGCGGTTGGGTTGACCTTTGCGAATATCCCTAATGTGGATATCTCGGATGCGTAATTTTTGATAGTGGGGACTGCGTACGCGCCGTCCCCTTCTGAAATACTATTTAAAGGAAGATTCATCGGAATAAAATTCTAATGAAATCTTCATTATGAATAGGCTAGCACTAGTGCGCATAGGAAAACTCACTCTTATTTACTAAACATACCTAAAATTGGTGCACTTTACTAAAAATACTAAAGTTGGTGAAAATTCTAACTTTTTTTAACAATGTAGAAATTTTGGTGCATTAGTATTTTTTTATGTACGAATAATATTTATGTTTATTAAATTAGAATAAAATACAGCACAAAATGATATTAAAGTGAACACCAATAGGTGATATGCATTTGCATAGGACAGAAATATGATAAATTATATTAAGGGCCTGTTCCACAATGTCTGGTTAGTGGCTACCTGTCGGATAAAATACATGCTGTCACTCTCTGTCATTATTTTTTAGACAGTGACAGTATGTATTTTATCCGACAGGTAACCACTAACCAGACATTGTGGAACAGGCCCTAAGTCAAATCTTGTATTCGACTTGGTAACAATAGCGGTGGGGCTGTGCTTGTAGTGTGAGTCACCCTAGCACGTGGTCTGCGTCATAGCAAATATTGTTAAACAGTTCGTTGGAGTGACTACAGATGACACTGTGCCCTCAACTGCATCGCGGTGTTAAGATATTTTGCCGTTTTATCACTCCCCTCGCGTTTAATATGACCGGTATCGCTTCTCGGCCTTTTGGCTAAGATCAAAGTGTAGTATCTGTTCTTTTCAGCTTAATATCTGAAAGTTCCCTCACTGAGGGACCAGTATATTAATCTGATTTTTGTAAACCGATGGGATGTTCGGGGCTCGCTCCACTCCCGTCACGGGTCGGCCCGGCATTGCAGTGCCGCCGGGATCGGCCCAAATTACAAGCTAATTCGACTTGGTAACATTGACCAAAATGCCTTCCCGCTGCTTATGATAAAATAAAATACATATTATGAGCATGAGCAGTACTTAGTTCATCATACTGACTGGACTGAACCGGCTCAACTCAATAAGGCACAATACGTTTTATGAGTGCAGAAAAAAAATATCCACAATAATAATACGTAATAAAATATTTGGTGACAAATCTACTATTTAGCCTACAAACCTATTATGTAGCTAATTAAAAACTTATTAAATTGGTCATAATTTAAATGACACGTTTTCAATGTGCCGCTTTCTGTCAAGTTTCATATTAATTTCCACTTTACTCCACGGGGACATCTGACAGAACCCTTATTACATTTCAATAAGGGTAGTTTTTGTTTGTATCAGATGTCTTTCCCCGTGGAATGGGATATAGAGATTATATAGGCGTCAGGCGTCACTTTGAATAAGATTAAGATGTTGCGTAGAACTCTTCGTTTTCGCAAACAATATATTAACTATGAATATAAAAAATATATGTAAAGTGTCGGACAGTCAGTGCTTGTAATCGTAAATTGTCGTGATGCTTATTACAACTTTCATTTTAGTACTGCATGTTAAGTACATATTTGCATAGAGGGCAGCAAAGTCGGCATATTTTAGTACCAAGTTCTTTTACAGATGTCACTGTGCCCCCGTCTGGATCGCGGTATTAGGATTGTTTCACGAACAACCAGTACCCCAACCGAGCGTGGAGAAAGCATACTTACCTGGCATAGGGGACACCGTGATCAAGAAGGCGGTTCCCCCAGAGCGAGGCCCTTCCATTGCACTGCGGTTGGGTTGACCTTTGCGAATATCCCTAATGTGGATATCTCGGATGCGTAATTTTTGGTAGTGGGGACTGCGTACGCGCCGTCCCCTTCTGAAATCCTAATCAATTGAAATTTCACATTGAACAATTCACTCTATTAAAACTACTAAAGTTAGTGCATTTGCAAAGCCTCACTTTCAAAATTTTATTGTAACAATGTTAAAGATATACTAATTAAAAGAAAGTTCATCTGAATAACATTCAAAAGGAATCTTCACAATGAATAGGCTAGCATGACATATTGAACAACTCACCCTACTAAAAATACTAAAATTGGTACAAAATATCACTTTCAAGATTTTGTTACAACAAATGTATAAAATTGGGTCCCTTATTAGTGTTTTTTTTTACTTATGATTTCTAGGTAATTAACTAATTAGAATATTTTCAGTAAAATTATGAGGATTTTAGGCGACGGTAAGTTCCTAAATCTAATGATATGGTAAGGTGCATCTCCGTCATGTTGTCCATACGACAACATCCATAGTAAAAAAGTCACGTGACCAACAAAGTTTCTATGGAAATTGCTTTTTTTTTCGCGAATTTTGAAATTCTGATTTCATTTTCGGGCTGTACATGTAGATTTCGGCTTGGTTTACCCTTTTTGCGACACCCTCTATATACAATACAATGGCCGCTTCCGCCAGCTACACAATCACAACCTGTGTCATACGCAACGGTAAGTAAAGCTAACAACTAGCTTCTATAACTCTATCTATCCATAACTGGTAGTTACTTTCATACGATTTTGACAGATTGTTACTTTTGATTATGTCAAAATCGTATGAAAGTAACTAACAGTTATGGATAGATAGTGTTATAGAAACTGGCTGTAGGTGAGTGTACCTATTTATTCTACACGACGGTGCGTAAAGCTTATGATACGGTAAGGTGAGTGTACCTATAAGCGGCAGTGTCGTACCTATAACCTGTGTCATACGCAACAGTAAGTAAAGCTAATAACGAGGTGAGTGTACCTATTTATTCTACGCGACGGTAAGTAAAGCTAATGATACGGTAAGGTGAGTGTACCTATAAGCGGCAGTGTCTCGGGCTCCGGGTGCAGGTACCAGTCGTGCCACTCCTTGCCGCGCTCGGCGAAGGTGGCCGCCAGCCCGTGGAAGCCCGGCAGCCGGTCCAGCTCTGTGATGTTGTCCCAGCACTCCTCTGGGAGCCAGTCGGCCACCTGTGGGGTTAATACCACCGAACATTTGAAACAATATCATCACATCCCGTCACGTCTCCTTCCTATGAAGGAAGGGATTTAGGCCTGGGCCACGCTGGCCTAGTGTGGGTTGTTGGACCACCGAACATTAGCAATCAATAATCCGTAGGTAGCGTCGCTTGCTTATAAAATCTGATGTGACTTGTATGGATCTGACAGATGTTTAGCAGGCAAGCGACGCTTCTTATGGATTGTTAAGCCGTTCTCCCATCACAAAACCCCCGCGCAACTCGTAGTCTCCGAGACTACGATACTGTTATTCTACGCGTCAATGTATGTGAGACTTCGCGGCGGCTAGTCTCCGAGACTAGAGTCGCGTGGGCGTACCGTAATGGGAGAACGGCCTAAATGGCTAATTTGTCAGTGGTAGTTGAATTTTGAAGCTTCGCAAAACTCATTAGGTTCCCTACTACAGGTGACTATTTACCGGCAGCATGAGTCGGCTGCCCCACGCCCGCGCCCCTCTCTATATCTCTACACTGAGAGAAAAAAGTACAAAAATAGTGTTGAAGTTACTAAAATGGGTGTTATTCCCAGTACAACAAATTTACTGTTACTGTTACAATCGGACTTTTGTAAATTCAGTTTTGTATAAATAAGTAAATAATATGTGTAGACATTACACAATAGATATAGCGAATTTCATAAAACTTTGTCATTTTAAGTTTAACAAAATAGTGTCTTTTAGTAGTACCTCTGTAAATATTACTAAACTTTGTGTTACTTACAGACTTACCCCCTTATTCATAGAAAAGTTACAATACGTTTTAACTAATAAACTGTTTTGTCCCTCTCTGTCAAGAAACAAATTGTTCTTTGTCGGAGAGGGACAAAACAGTTTATTAGTTAAAACGTTTTGTAACTTCTCTATGAATAAGGGGGGTTGTTTTGTGATACTAGTGTTTGTGTTTTTATTATTACTGAACATATTTTTCGTTTTGTTATGTGTAGACTACGGAATACATTAGCATACTGAGATTCAGTTGTGTGTTTAGTAATTTCAGCTAACTATTTTATATATTCTACATTTGTGTTGTGATAATTATACATAAAATTTGTAATTTCTAATAATCCTTTAGTATTGTCTTGACTAGGAAATACATTGGTGAAGTTAAATATATTGTGGGTGTTTTGTAATTTCAAGTACTCCTTTTTGTGATCTCAATAGCTATAGCGCAGGCCATACCGGGAATGAAGCGTTAGGAAACTGAGTTCAATCAGCTTCGCTCTCGCAGCTAGCAGCTACTGTCTCTATACCACAAACAATATTAGTCTATGCTCTATACGTACTTAGGATCTCACTATGAACTGTGAACCGATGTACGATAACTTGTAAAAGTCCAAATCTGAGCACTGAGCAGTGGTAGAAGTACGTATCAGAAAGTCATTATAACACAAGAAAACTTAATACCGCGATGTAGACTATTGCATAGTGACATCTGTTGGCGGGCATATGAACTAAACACTAACAAAGGCTACATTAATTTTTAGTATTATGAAATACTCGGAATAATCATTGTGGTCACTTGTAAAAACAAAATATTCATTTGGGATTACAAACTTTGTTTGATTTCACAAATGTATGTTTTTCATCAGGGCTACATTAATTTTTAGTATTAAGAAATATACTCGGAATTATCATTGTACGTTAGAAAATACACAGAGAAGAAATTACAAAGCAACGACACTCAACTTCACAAATCGATACACTTGGTATTATGAGGGAACTGTAAATTTTATTTAGGGCCGATTTTTCAATGCCAGGATAAAAGGTCAAATAACTATCTAGCGAATAATTTTATTTGGCTGTTTATCGGCTTGGTAGTTGCTAAACCATTTTTCAATTGTGATTTATTCCATAGGTAACTATCTTACCGATTTTTCTACTTGAACTCTGGAAAGGTGAAACAAGTATATGTACAGTTCTCCCATATTAATAATGCGCATGCAAATCTTCGCAAACTGTCGTATTCCCGGAAACACCCGAATCAGTGCCTTAAACAAAGCACTTGCATTTTGATCCTTGTTCGAAAGAAATAGTAGTCAATATCATGTGACACATAATCAAAAACAATTTGGGCGGTCGGTGGCTGTCACCGATCAGTCAAGGGTCTCAAGGTCAAGATCAATATTACTTTTGTGGAATTATAAAGAGCTGCAATTACACATCGTTCTTGTTATTTTTTTCAAATGTGAATTTAATTTCAACTTTAATTATTTTTGACGATGCCATATTATGAGGCACATTTAAGAATTAAATATGCGTCACATTGATAGACTTCACTTTGCCAATAAAGCCACACCCAAAAGACCAAGTTTGTAATTGTAATATTATTGTGAATGATCAGCGCTGTAAATACTTTTGAACTGAGATTTTAATGTAAACATTTTTATTAATGTGAAATAATCAGTGCTGTAAATACTTTTGAACTGAGATTTCAATTTTTTTATATAAACCTGTGTTTGAAATCCATTTCTCCTATAATATAAACCTTGTGTTATTCAAACCTTCTTTCATCCATCTTTACATCAGCTTCAGTAAGACACTTGAAAAGTACCTACTGTAACATTTTCGAAGTAAATTTTAATATTATGGAATATTATGAATTATCGAATCAAATTTCGTTACTGATAAATCAATTATCACTTTTAGCACCAATTACATAATTCTACTAAAATTTCATTAAGAAAATGCACTTAACCACTCTAAATACATAATAGTTTTCTAACGCTCGGGAATACGACCGTTGCCGAACAATGGCGAAGATTTCTATGTGCATTATCAATTTTGGGGAACTGTAGACACCTAGTGCTAAAGCAGGACAGACTACTATTTTGATTGTCATACCCCATTTACACTCTCGCCTCGGCCCTCGCCTCCTCGCTCGCCTCGTCACTCGTGCGGAGGCGCGAATGTAAACACCCACTCGCGTGTGACGCGAGTGGGTGTTTACACTCTCGTGCAGAGTTCAGTTGTCTTTGAGCTAGCAACGATGGAGGACGTCGAAGTTTTAGCCGCAACAATAAAGAATTTATGTATGATCACCGATTACTTCGCCGTTTATGGACCGATTTTGAAAATTCTTTTTTTTATGTATTGGGTTGAGATCCCATGTGGTCCCATTTTTTTCAAATTTTGATTCCACCTCCAAGGGTGCGTAAAGGGTTAAAAACAGGCTATGAATTTCCATTTTGGGTACCTATTAATCGATTGTAGTTAATGAAATTTAGAAAGTACATAGGTACTTACCTATATTTTTAACATTAAAAAAAATATGATGGTGACCTTGAGCTGATCTGACGATGGAAACGGAAGGTAGTCAAGGGAACTCCTCAACGGTAGGTATATAGCAACTACTTCGTGTTTACTACTGACTAGTAGGACTTATAGGTATCATTTGCTTCTTAATTTTGATTGTCAATTATTGCAAATAAACTAAGTATAAATAAGTAATAAAATAAAATAATGATAAAAAACGACTTTAAAAAACCACTAAAAAGTAAGAAATAATTTAAGGTTTAGACATTCTATGTGACAGTACTAATATATCTTAGCAGGTAAGTACTGCTTTTATTTCTTACGTTTTAGTGTTTTTTTTATTATTATTATTTTGTTGAAATATTTACTTATATGAAATTAAATGTTTCGTCTTGCGACCAATCCATTATACAACTGAGGAAAAAACACTACGTTATAATTATACGACGACGAACACAACCTGCGCCGCACGATGTAGAAGCCAGAATGAAGCGAACGCGAGAGTGTAAACACACGCTCGCGTGCGACGCGAGCTCGACGCGAGCTCCTTTGACTCGTGCCCCAAAAACCGCTCCGGACGCGAGCGCCGCGAGTGGC
Organism: Plutella xylostella; assembly: GCF_932276165.1. Lineage (NCBI taxonomy): Eukaryota > Metazoa > Arthropoda > Insecta > Lepidoptera > Plutellidae > Plutella > Plutella xylostella. The sequence goes on along the minus strand of NC_063992.1, from coordinate 2,169,295 downwards.
GAGGCGAGCGAGGAGGCGAGCCACGAGCGTCTGTTCACACTCGCGCCTCGCCCCTCGCCTTGTCGCTCGCCTCGCCACTCGTGCGAGAGTGTAAATGGGGTATCAGAGTCAACTGTCACTGTCAAGCCACAAGCCTCACTGACTGTTTTGTTTGGTTGTTTATTGGGTTGTTTCAATGAGGCGTTTGTTAAAAAAAAAAAAAAGTTCCTTTTTGGAGAAATAGATGGCATTGTCTAGGGTTGTTCCAACTGTCAAACCCTCAGAACACACTCAGATCACATGTTATTCTGTGAGGCTAACGAAATGTGAAAGTGACGTAGGTAGGTAGTATTGTAGTATTATTTTCTCTATGATGATAATATATCATGTTATGTAACAATGGTTAATTTACATTACCGCGAATGATTTAACTTACTTACGTGAATGAAAATCACTTGGTATGAAATGATCCGAACACAACCATGATTCTTTTCGCAGTTTCCAATCAATTTTTCGCACATTTATCCGAGTCGCCTTAATCCATTGTTGCGCCTGGCTTTCATCATTTGGAAATTTATGATGTCCTTTATTTTTACAAGTTGCGACGGCACACATTCTCATCTTGTCTTGTAAGTATTTCTTTGGGATCTTATTTAGGATCATACAATAAATAAAAATAGAAAATCAGTTCTCGCACGCAGCACCCGTTCAAACGGCGCGGGTAGAACTATTCACAGAATACTTAGCACTATCCCAAGCCACATGCAGTCTGAGCCTCGGAAGGATGGCTCGCGCTACCACCCGACATTTAATCACAACTAGTCAGTTCTTATTCTGAGTTTAGTACTCTTTGCTCTCTATGTAATTTTTGACAGTTGGTACACTGCGTTTTCACGCCATCTATCGGCATACCCAAAAGCTCAACTGACAGCTGTCAAGGAAAACGGCTCATTTTGGTATTTATATTTGTTATTTTTGGATCGCAATGGAATCACAAAAAAGAGAGCGTTCGGCGAATTTTAATATTAATGAAGTTACTGTGTTAGTGAGTGGTAGATAAATTTTATTCAAACATGTCATAGAAAATAAAAAGACCGATGCAGCAACAAATAATAATTATCTTCCATGCAGTCTGCATGGAAGAAAATTGAGTTTCTTTTAACTCCAGTGGTATAACCAGTCCGCTCATTGAAAATCCTTTAATTTAAGTACGAGGGCATCAAAAAAACAATGAAGAAGAAGTCGTAAGAAGAAGCCTTCCCTGCAAAGGCAGGAGATGTACAAAACTGGAGCTGGGCCCTCAACTGCTCCTTCATTTAACGATGTAGAAGAAAAGGTGTTAGGCATTTGCTCCAACATTAGCATTCAACGTATCCTTAATTTAAATTTAATGAATAAAAACTGAAAGAAATAACACCTATGTTTTATTATCAAGTACTGGATGGTTTCTCTCTTTTCTCCTCAGCCTATAGCCGTCCACTACTGGACATAGAAGATCATGCCGCCAAGCAGGAGGGATCTCTTAGATACTTAGGTATATGTAGCATAGGTTACCTACTTATCATAAAATGAAAAACTATAATGTACCTTAATATTTTATTATGAAGGAAGTGCTACTACATTCCTCTTTTTTTAAAAATTAATGCCTGAAAATAAATCAACATAATGTTTGTAGTCTGGCGCCTTTCGGCGATGAAATTCTTTTGCATCCCACATGCTGTAATGATCAGGCCTCGTTTTGACGACTCTGACTTTCCTTTCAACAGGATTAATACATTCGTTCATTACCTACTACCTCTTTTTCGATCGCTAAATCATCAATATCATCGAAAATATCCATTGAAAAGACGATTATTCTCTGCGCTTGTATAGTTTAGAATTGGTATAAACACAAAAAAGAACTTACTTAATAACCTCAAATGTCAAATTATCAATCGAATAAGCACTATCTGGCGGCTCAAGCAGCAGATAGATTTATTCTCCAGTTAACTGAGTTATTGGACGAATAAGTTCTATCTGACGGTTGAAAAATTCAATATTTCGCTATCTGTCGAATAAACGCTATCTGGTTGTCTATCTGAGCATTGAAAAATCGGCCCTTAATGTAGTAATACCATAATTTTAAAATGTTTTTTGTTGTTATTACATTTGGATGTTTTATAGTAATTAAACAAGCCTTTGTGAAAATAATTAATACTGTATTGAAATCAATAGGCATTGTAAATCATATGATTTTTTAATAATACCCTCAAAAACAAAAGTCACACAACCACACACTTACGCCTTGTACTAATGTACTCCCTTGCGGGGCAAGAAAGACGGGACAAAAGTGCTTCGTCGCGCTCGCTCTTGACTTGAGGCTGCGCTTTTATCACGTCTTTCTTGCGCCCCGTGCTATCTCTTTTGACCTCTTTAGGGCTAGTAGCTTACTTTTGTCACGTCTTTCTTGCGCCCCGTGCTATCTCTTTTGACCTCTTCAGGGCTAGTAGCTTACTTTTGTCACGTCTTTCTTGCACACCGTGCTATCTCTTTTGACCTCTTCAGGGCTTGTAGCACGGGGCGCATTCAAGACGTGACAAAATTTTTGCTTTGCGATTACTCACATCGCATAGTCTTAAAAACGAGCGCGGCGGAGAACTTTTGTCCCGTCTGTCTTTCTTGCGCCCCATGTTATCCCTTCAGGTGCCTATATTTACCGGCAGCAACAGCCGGCTGCCCGCGCCTGCGCCCCTCTCTATATACTTATATAGTTAGTTAGTATATACTGTTATTATTATTATTATTACCGGCAGCAGGAGCCGGCTGCCCGCGCCCCTCTCTATATACTTATACAGTTAGTTAGTATAAACTATTATTATTATTACCGGCAGCAGCAGCCGGCTGCCCGCGCCCGCGCCCCCGCGCAGCAGCACGAGGTACTCGCGCGCGCTCGCGGCGCCCTGCTGCTGCTGCACGCGGTACACCATGTGCAGCGACAGCGCCAGCAGGTGCCGGGAGAAGAGCGCGCGGCATGTGCTCCTGGGGAGGAGAGGGTTAAGTTGAGGGTTAAAGTTATACGCGGACGTCTGAAGCAAATGATTGGTATACGCTGACGTTTATGGTAATTATCGTGATTAGTAGGTATAAAGACAGCCAACGCGATACCTACAGTCAGCTTCATTAGTAGTTAAGGTAACATAAAACAATCTTACTCGTATAAACATTCCGTATAACAGCCCGTATTAGCACATTAGTGGATATGTCGCAGTCATCTGGTTTAATCTCCTGTTTGATTGAACCGCTAGCCCGTTCATTGGATGACGCTACTCAGTTGAATGACTAAAGTAGAACTCGTCAAGTGGTTGACTGTAACGTCCAACGTCTTGACTGAACGTTATTCAGCGAAGTCGTTAAATGGGATATAGTATAGCAACTTTGTAATGTCTGGTTAGGATGAACTTGACCAGACAAGAGTAAACAAAAAGACTATGTTACAAAGCTCTCATCTCACAAATTAACTAAACAATAACAATAAACGTATCTTGATATTGTTGTTCATAATTATCCAGTTTCAGCACATTTTTTCTTTGAAACTATCCGCCGGCTGGGAAATAATAGGTAAATCCATGTTGTCACACTATTTTAACATAAATAACGCACTTTAAAGCTAATTTATTTGCAAAAAATAACAATACAAGTGCTTTTTGTGACGCTTGTACAATCAACGTTCGGCCTAGTCATACAACTGAATATCGTCATCCAATAAACGGGCTAGCGGTTCAATCAAACAGGAGATTAAACCAGTTGCCTGCGACAGATATATGGTACTATGGCAGTCTTTTGTTAAATATCACATACGTTGGACTCTGTTCTGTACTCTAATGTAGCTACTAACGTATATAGAGTTATTCCAAAACAGTAACAAACAATCCAAACCCAACTCACTTATAAACGGCATACGTATGAAACTCAATCAGATTGTTAATCCTCTCCTCCAGGTCCTGACTCTTGGGGCTTCTATCGATGGAGTTCACAAACAGGTCCAGGTACGAGTCGAGGGAGAACTGGTACATCGGGTCGATTCGAGGCAGGTCATTGAGAGCGAAGAATAGGACTGACGCGCGGGTGGCTAGCGGGACGTAGGTCTGGAAATAATTGTGATGTTATTGCATATTTTATGGCCAGGTTTCAGTTATATTGGATTTGCACTGGATAAATAACTAAATTAAAATACGGTATTATATTAGTGGATGATAATCGTAAAGACCTATATGATGCGGAGCAACGAGGTGTGGAATACACAAGAAGTGTATGTGACATACAGAAGGACAGATATTCTTGAAGTGGGGTCCTTTTTGCCATTTTTCTACAGTACAGCAGACCTCTTAGCATAAATTTTCATCGTGATCGAAAATATGAACAGCGCCCCTGGCGGTCGGTAGCAAAACTGAAATATTCATACAAAATTCATCAAATAATTTTATTTCACTTTCACGATGAAAAATGCTACGGCCTCAGAGCAGCTATAACGGAAATAATATGCCGCTGTAGGGAATCCTAGCGATGCAACGCTTACTTTCTTCTTCAGGCTTCAAACTTTTGGGTCCACCCCCGTATTATATCAGCCGTATAAAACTAGATTAGGGTTTCTGTAAGAGGTCCTCGTCAATCTCTGCCTCGGTCTGCCGGCTGGTGCTGAGCTGCTGCGTGGCCTCGAGCGCGGTGCGGCGCGAGGTCTGCAGCGTCTGCAGCAGCTCCTCGTTCTCCAGCAGGGGAACCTGGGACTCGTACATGATGCGGGGCAGAGAGGTGCAGAGTACAAGCTACTTACCAATCGGTCTTCAGTTGCAACATAGTAGCTGTGATATACAAACGAATAGACAACCAGAAGGAGAATCGAATCCAATCGATAAGGGTTCCTTTATTTTCCAATTGCTACAGAATATTAAAACGCGTCAATTCTTCGTCCCGTCCACAATCTGTTCTTTCCGTTTGTGATGAGTCACAAGTCACAACGCCTCAACTTACTATACTTACATTTTCAATTAACGTTGGTCTAAAGTGCGCCCCGTTTTCAACGCTTGCTTTGTAAGTTTGCGTCTTTTCATCTTAATTGAATTAAGCCATAAGGGTTAGTTTATTTACCATTTAGCTACCACCTTTTCCGTTTGCGTTGAATCGCGACGCTTCTACTTACTATAGGTTCATTTTCTAACAACGTTGGTCTAAAGTGCGCGCCGTTTTCGACGCATCCTTGTTTGCTTCTTTTCTGTGGGTCCTTTACCCGTCTTTAGCCCCACCACACACCTGTCTAGCCTCGTCAATCTCGGCCTCGGTCTGCCGGCTGGTGCTGAGCTGCTGCGTGGCCTCGAGCGCGGTGCGGCGCGAGGTCTGCAGCGTCTGCAGCAGCTCCTCGTTCTCTAGTAGAGGAACCTGGGACTCGTACATGATGCGGAGGAGGGAGTCTTCTAGGTCCACCTGGGGGGAGATAGAATGATATTAGTGAGAAATCAAATGTAAAAAAAATAAAATTATTTTTCACGCCACACGCTCGATGCACTTGATGATGTCTCCTATGAAATTCCATGTACTGTGGTACTGAAGCAGCGACAGTAACTTTTAGCGCTGAATAGTCACAATAATAAGTCAGTGATTGCACGTTAGCGTCGCGATACCATTCCGTCGCTATCACGCCCTGTCTGGCTTTACCTCCGAGCCTTTTTCACTTCGGGACTCACTCGATCTTGACATAATCCAGACACCATCTACTTCATCATCATCATCATCATCATCATCAGCCTATAGCAGTCCACTGCTGGACATAGGCCTCTCCCAAAGTACGCCACTGGATGCGATCTTTAGCTTTCCGCATCCTATCATAACCAGCCACCTTTCGCAAGTCGTCACCCCATCTAGCCGGAGGGCGTCCCACACTACGTTACCATCTACTTACCAATATCTTATTGCTTTTAGCGATGGAGATGACTAGTGCCTCCTTCTGCTGCTGCAGCGCGGGGCGCTCTCGCCGCACCGCCACGGCTAGTAGCTGCGCCGCTAACCCTTGCTGCTTCACGGAGAAGTTTACTAGGGTCGTCTTGGTGAGGACTTCTGGGGAGTATGCTGGGTTTCCTGGGGAGGGGATAGATAGATAGGACAATAAGAGGATTGACCATTGGTTATGGAGCTCCATACATGTAACATTGGGTGAATGCGGTAATCCCTGTCTGGCTATTTTATCCAAGAGTTGAACCGCGGTATACCTAACATAATGATGGGTGGACTGAATAGTGTATTAATTAGTAAATAGTAGTCTCACTGTTATTATAACTTGCTCTTCTCTTTGGGCTTGTTCTTGCCACCTTTCGCATTTACCAAATATGAGCAACGCTCTTATATGTATATATGTTTCATTAAATGACCAAACAGCACTTACCAAGTTTAGTAGTGAGATACATCTTAAAGTCCGGATTGAAGGGAACCATCTTCTCATTAAACTTGATGAACAGATCGTTACCAATCTTCACTATGGCCTTGTCCAGTATAGGTTCTATAGAGGGGTCTAGAACTTCACCCACATTCTGTATCAACAAGGGCGTGCCTTTAGATAGGCAGCTTTCGACGATTTTCAGGTAGTTTGGCTGGCCGAAGTCCACTACCTGTAGAGAAAGTTGTTATAAAGTGATTAAAGTGGTCGATGGTATATCACGCAAGGTCCTATTAATATTATAAATGCAAAGTTTGTAAATATGGATGAAGGTTGGTTACTCTTTTTTTTTAAGGCGAAGCGAAACTTGCGGCTTGCAAGCTTCATCCAGTCGTTCATAAATACAACCTCCGAGATGGCCGCCAATCTGATCACGATATATTGAATACTTTTGTTCTACAACTTTGGAAATCCGCGAAAAAAAGTTCTAGAACAAATATTATTCCGAATGACCCCCGGGCCCCTGAGTCCTCGGAGTCCTGAACTTTCGGATTAATATACGAGTACCTCTTTTGCAACACACTATACTATGTTTGAGTATTTGTCGACATGACCTCCGCCGCCAGCGCCCAGCGCCGCGCCAGCGACACTATTATACCGTTCTCTGCGCTGAAGCCAACATATGGAGGACTGCTCTACGTATCTCTACTACTGGTCTACTCTAATACAACGATATATCTAAAAGACGCGGGTGGTGTCTAAAAGACGCGGGTGGTGTCTAAAAGACGCAGGTGGTAAGTGTCTTAAAGAGACGCGGATGGAAATTGGAAAGTGTCTTAAAGACGCGGATGGTAAGTGTCTTAAAGACGCGGGTCAAAAGTGTCTAAACGGCGCGACAACATTGGTGCGTGCTATGTAGCTACTTATCTATTGTAGCTAGCTCGCGCTCCGAATCCCCTCCTATCAACCATTCCTTCCACCTCATCACACGTCTACTACACACATGTGTGACGTCACCTGCACGCGGCGGGGCTCCTCCAGGCGCTGTATCCAGCGCGCCGCCTGCCCCTGCGGGTCCGCCGCCAGCGCCCAGCGCCGCGCCAGCGACACTATTATACCGTTCTCTGCGCTGAAGTTGTCATCTAGGTAAGGATGATGAAGAGGTTACTATCGTGAGAGAATATTAAGTTGTAGAATCGTGGGGTTAAAGAGTGTCGGATTTTTATGATCGAAGATAAGTTATTTTAATTCTTGATTTAAGGGTCTGCAAGGGGTAATCGAGGGTTGGCATTGTCATAGAATTATGTAGTAAACGATGCTCTACAAACTTGAAAAAAATCACACAGGTAGCCGAAGAGTCTAGCTAGGTGCTGAATGATTCGAATTCAAGTAAATGATTATGGATAACTGTAAATAAAATTCAGAATATGACGAAAAACCAGAAAATCACACTCCCGTATTGTAACAACTTTGTCGTAATTATTAAGAATTTTCATATGATTTTTATCATATTATACAGTTAAAGGCTTGGACTAGGCGCTAAATCCCTTGTTTTTTAATAAACACACACTTATTTTGTGTAAATTAATCCCAAACTTGAGCAATTTTTTTCCCTCAAATCTTCATACAAATATCTATGGCGGCTTTCTGTGTTATAAAATCATAAACACAAGTGACGTTTGACTCAGTTGGCCGCTGGCCTCCAAAGAAGGGTCACGTCGGTTTAGGCAGCGCTGACAGCTCGCGATCTTATCGTGTACAGATACAAAATCACTGCACATTGGTTGTCATTGCACTTTTTCAACTTTTATGACACCAACATAATTTGATTTGAAATTGAGGAAGCATAATTCTTCCAGTATATTCAATACATTAAATTAAATTAGATAGTGTGCAATATTCTCGTGACATTACAGTCTCGTAAAGGTCTGATGGCAGGAATATAGCGAATGGATCTAAGTGATGACAATACGCACGAACATTAGGTTAGGGATCAAAAATACAGTCTCTTGGTGCTGGTTGAGGTATGGTCTCGTGAGGATCTGATGAGGGCAGTAACACGGTGGTGGCTCAATTTTATTTCAAAGATGTTAATAGCTAAAAGCATCGAGTTTAGGCTATTAAGTATGTTTTTCAGAGAGAGAGAAAGAGATTTTATTTTTCCTCTGGATGTGTTAGGTTTACTGGGTTTACTAAGTTCATTCTGTTAATGGCATCAAGTTGTTATGTGTTCATAAGTAATTATTATTTATTAACAAAATGATGTTGGTTCTCCACGAAAATGTAAAAATAAAAATAAAATAAATAAAAATAAATTCGTAACGTAAAATTGTCAATTACGGAATTTCTTCTATAGACAGTAGCCTAGACAGTAGATTTGAAGATAAAGATACATTTATTCGACACATAGACAGCAACAACAAAAAAAATACAGATTTAAAGAAAAGAAACACATACTTATACAAAACAACAAAGAAAAAAAAGGAGTCCTTCGTCAAGTCGCGCGCCTTAGAGTCGCGCGCCACGCGAGTTGGCATCTTCTGTTTTTTTATATCGTCAACTCGCGAGCCCATGTAAAGTACGGTCAGATGCAAACGAATTGAAACTAAAAAATATAGTTAAATATTGTCTCCCTGGCTGATTAGCATAAGAAGGTACCGACTAGACAGTCGCCATTAAAGAAGATGCTTTGATTTCGGGATAAAGATACAATAAAGCCTCTGTTGGAAGTGCGGAATGAGGCAAAAGGGGATGTGACCTATGACGCATTATACCCAAGTTTGCTATCTCTCTCATGCCGTGCGCAAATTTTACCTGCCATAGCTATGTCCTTGTTTTTGTTGCAAAAACCGTCATTAAAACTACATTGTTTTAGTGATGTCGTTTTAGTGTTACTCCTAATTCGAAGCAGAGATGTACAGTGCATTACTTACAGCGCAAAAATATTAAAATGTGGCAGTTTTTACTGTTTTTTATGTATTGTGGGGGTAAGCCTATAATAAATTAACTTTACTATATTACCAAGTCTACTTTGCCGTAATATAAACACAGTGTTACGTTTTCGTTGTGTTACCGTTACATTAAATATCGAATTAGCACTAAAATTTAAAACAAATTTCGTTTATTTCATTGGTCAAAGAGACAGACCTAACTGTAAGAATTACTTCCAGGAAGTTCATCGCAAGCAGGTCCATTTAGTAATAAAATTGTACATGAAATCATAACATCCCAGCAAGGAAAGTCGGTACTGCTTCGTGCAGGTTATAAATATAACAAAGACCGAACAAATAAAAATGGTTGGTGTTCGCAGAGAACAGTTTGCCAAGCGAGATTAATTACTGATTTTATTTTAAAGTAAAGTCCTATAAAATACCCTATACATTTTAAGTAGTTACCTTAAGCATAATAAATTATTACTTTTGTGGTTGACTGTACATATTTTCACAGTCGAGCGAGTTGACGACAAAAAAAGTAGGTTAATACGGGAGGGGCAACTTGCGCGTGGCGCGCGAGTCTAAGGCGCGCGACTTGACGAATGACTCAAAAAAAAAGGATACACATCAAAATAACTGGAAAAAATATAAGCCCCAATTTACTTGTGTGGGACAGGGAGTACCATAATATTTTTTTTGGGGTACTCCCCATCTATGCGAAATATCAGCTTGATATCTTTACCCGTTTCTGAGAAAAAGGGCGGTGACAGACAGTCAGTCAGACAGACGGACAAAGAGATCCTATAACGGTTGCTTTTTTTCTTTTGACGTTCGAAACCCTAAAATTAAGTAAAAATATTATGCTGCTACCAAAAAATGTACTTAAAGGTATTGAAAAAGCGGTATACAGGGTTATTGGTAAGTAGACCTGATCCTTTCAGGAGGTGATAGAGGAAGGCATTTCCAGTCGATTATACCCTATAATGCATTATCCGAAACTTAACCATTTCTAAGATATTTAATATTTAAAGGTTTTTTGAATTTTTGCCAAAATTTCATGTTTAAAACCGAAAATAAAAAAACTAGCCATATTTCAATACTTTTTTTGTTTGTTTTGAATTAGTAACATCTTAATAAACTTATTAAAATGATCAAATGTGCATTATTTGACTTAAATTAGACACAATACCTCAAAATAGATAAACATTTTTTAAAAATATTCAAAACCTAAAAAGAAATAAGTTAAATTAAAAAAGAATTTCATACAACAATTTTTTGTGCACTTCAGCTTAAAAACATTGTCAACTTATAAGCTTTCAAATGAGATATTTCAATATCAAATCGATTTAGGTATCACCAAGATATGGCCAAAACAATCAGAAAAGGTGGACAAAATTCAACAGAAAAACTAACAAAATTAGCGCAATTTAAAGGTAAAAAGTGTGATGGTTTTCAGTCCTGTTCACTTTAGTATGGAAACCCCTGTTGAGTTTTCTTGACAAGTCCCAATGTTAATGGAAAGTATCGTAAGCGGGGACCAGCAGAGGGTTCACCATTTAGCTGAATGTTACTTAGAAAACGGCCTTGAGTGGCGGTCAAGTTGTTCCCCGCCTGCGATACTTTCCATAAACATTGGGACTCGTTTTCATGTTTTTAGCGTACAGTCGGGTTTTTCGTTTGTTTATAATTGTATTTTTTTATTTGTAACTTTTTAGTTGTTTTTATTTTATGAAATTTTACGTCAGTAGTTCATGATCATTTTTTATTTCAATAATTTTGGTGTTGTTATTTAAATACCTTCAATATGCATATTTTTGTAATGTGAAAATCAAGCCCTTTCATTTGATACCTTACACGGCAAAGTTGAATTATTATTTTTTCGATCATCACGCTATGTTCTCTAGAGGGCGCTATGTACATTTTAATGGAACGTCACATAGCCTATAACCATCGCGCCATCAATACGCTTCTAACAATACCTCATACATCGTATTGTATTGTAACGTTAGGTATGTCTATCTTTTGTAAAGTTAAGAAAATGTTAAGTTAAAACTTTTTAAGTATAAGTAGGTAATCATAGAAAAAGAAGTGCGACTCTCTCCCCACAGACAAACCAATATGTACTTGGTTTTGTGGGATGTATTAGGTTAAGCTTATTTGTGAAATAAATATATTTATTCATTATTCATTATCAAAATAGAAACTTTGTTGGACATGTGACTTTTTACCATGGAAAACGAATATTTTTTTTCGCGAATTTGCCAATCTCGTAGAACAAAAGTTGTCCAGAATGACTCCTTGAGTCATCCCCTTTCGGCTTAGTATAGCCCTTTTGCAACACTATGTTTGCTTTGTCGTCGGGGTTCAGTTGGCTGGAGGATGCCCGAAACTTATTATCTACACTTTAATACTTGTAGTTACCTTTCTACAAGTAAATACCACATTTGTTTGAGAAAGCTAATCGGGTTCCGAGTATAGAGTAAAGTGGCACCCCTATTAATTTCTACTCTTTCCTGGTGCCTGCCAGTGTAAGTAAGAATTATACTTACTTACCCTAAAATCACCCAAAATGTACTTGAACATAATTGTCAATAACGTTGGCGAGTAAAAGTTTATCGACCCACTGTGCAAACTTACATGTGTGCGTGTCACTGCGTGTGCTGTGTGAAGAGCATTGAAAACCCAAAATTGGCGCGGCACGTCACCCTGTACGGGCCCTTAAGAGAGGTACTTTTTAAATAAGACGAATTAGCATTGTCCTGTACAAATATGTAACTTGTGCATGTAGGGGCAAAACATTAAATATAAAATATAATAAATATCAGTTAGCTATCCAATACCATAATATTAGTAGGATTTTTTCGCCCGGGCTTCTCCACAACCGACCACTTACACTCACTCAACCAAATAATTGAAAAATATAACGAGTACAACAAGGACCTTTATTTAGCATTTGTAGATTTTAGTAAAGCGTTTGATAGTCTCCATCATAACTCAATAATTACAGCTCTTACCAACCAAAATATTGAACCCGTGTACATACAAATTTTAGAAAAAATATACAACAATAGTACAGCTGACATAAAACTGCAACAAACCGGGGCAACATTTAAAATAGAAAAAGGAGTCAAACAGGGAGACCCGCTATCTCCTAAATTATTTACGGCCACTTTAGAGGAAATATTCAAAGGGCTAGCGGTCTTGTGGACGGACAGGGGTATTGACATTGGTGGCAGAAGGCTCACAAATCTTCGCTTCGCTGATGACATAGTCCTGTTCGCCACTTCTGCACCAGCACTTCAAACAATGCTAGAAGACCTTAGCACGGCGAGCCTTGAGGTTGGACTGAAGATGAACCGGTCAAAGACTAAAGTCATGAGTAACAGTGTAAAACGTAGGGTTGAGGTAGATGGTCAGGAGATACAGTATGTCGAGGAGTACCTTTATCTAGGCCAGATAGCTTCATTTCATAACCGGCAAGACAAAGAAGTCGAAAGACGGATTGAAAACGCCTGGAAAAGCTTCTGGTCTATGAAATCTTTAATGAAGGGTGAGCTACCATTATCGCTCAAGCGGAAGCTCCTCGACTCGTGTATCCTGCCCGTCCTAACCTACGGCGCTCAGACTTGGTCTTTGACGGAACATCAGAAGTCTAGGCTGAAGGTTTGCCAACGAGCGATGGAGCGTAGCATACTGGGTGTGACCAGGCTAGACCGCGTCAGAAACACCACACTGCGCTCCGCCACTCGCATAAAAGACGTATGTGCACAGGCCGCTAAGCTGAAGTGGGCCTGGGCAGGCCACGTCATGCGAATGCACCCGGACCGGTGGGCAAAAATTATAACCGAGTGGGTGCCGAGCGACGGACGCAGGCGCCCAGGTAGACCTAAGCGGAGATGGCGGGACGACCTGGACAGATTTTTGCCGGATTGGCGTCAGGTGGTCGACAATAGAGACGTGTGGAGTGAACATGGGGAGGCCTTTGCCCAGCAGTGGGACACTGAAATGGCTACATAAAAAAAAAAAAAAAAAAAAACCAATACCAAAGCTAATCAACTACAAATCAGAATCACATGTGTTTGAATGTGTATGTGTTATCCACACATGTCATGTACCTGGCAAACCCATAGCGGTCCAGCTCCTCAGGGTGGCGTCATCAAGCAGGAAGTTTTTCATGGTGAGGTCCATTGTAACGGGCACTTCTTCGTTGAACACCTGGGAAATTATACATAATATAGAACAATACATTGGTACTGGTAGCATACACTCAAGGAGGCCTAGCTGCACTATTGATAATGACGCAAGCTGTTGGCTAAATTGTTGGTCCAAAAATATGAAAAAATCACGGATGTAGTACATAATGACGAAATTAAAAGAAAAACTATCTCAGGTAAGTAGACTTGTACGGAGCCCTCAATGCGCGGCGCGAGCCCAACTTGCACTTGGCCGGTTTTTTACAGTGCTCCAAAATTGATAATGCGCATAGAAATCTTTGACAGATCGGTTGTTTTCGATTATGTGACACATGATATTGAGTCCTATTTCTTTCGAACAAGGTGCAAAATGCAAGTGTTATTTTTAAGGCTCTTGCGATTTAATGATTCGGATGTGAAGATCTGCATGTGCATTATTAATCTTGGACAAGTGTACAATAGTTACCTCATTAAACCAGTCCCTCATGAGCGTCTCCCGGTACTCGGTGACGAAGGGCCCGAGGTAGGCCACGAAGCCGGTCGCCACGAGGCAGTCGCCGGGCAGGTTCTCGAACTCCTGGTCTAGACGAGCCACGGTTAACTCCCAGCGCTCCTTCTCTCCTGGTAGGTGAAAGGGAAAGTTTGAAAAGTGCGCATGTAGAGTTGGATAATTTATAATTGTTGACTTAGGTACAAAAAACTGTCTACTAGCATTAGCACTAGCAATGAGTCAAAAATATGATTGGTCATCTAAATGACGTGGTATGCAAATTGGTAGAATATAAGCTTAAGATTTTCCTTGATACTCTCATTTGATATACCCGATATCGATGACTATTAATGAATTATTTGACTTCGTTTGATGTTGTTTCATTTAGTGTATTTATAGAAAAAAGCCACTCAGACAGCGACAGCACCCCACGCCTCTCCCCTTGCGGGGAGAGGTGAACGATCATCGATGGCTGAAGATCACTGATCTCCGCCGGCCTCACGCTCAGGGAACCGCGCCACGCCTCATCAACGTGACTTGTCCGGTCTCACATGTTGTGAAGATCTCGGGAAGAGCTTACTATAGAAATGATCCTATGAAGTAAGGTCTTGTCGAACAAACGTCAAGCCGAACCATCCCACCAAATGAGAAAAGAACTTAATACCGCGATGCAGACGAGGGGATAGTGTCATCTGGGGGTGACCGTAAGTACTTCTTAGTGATCAATGATCTAACTGAAGCAACGCCGCGCGGATAGATCATGAACTAAAATATTAGTTGACATAATCGAACATAGATGGCGCTGAATACGATTATTACGATATAAATAATAATCATTCATTTGAATTATTTAAATAGGAATTTCGAAGTAGGTAAATAGGTAATATTTATCCTATTTAAACTGGAATGGAAATAAATATAAATAATAATTAAGTATTACGCACTACTATCTGAAGAAGAGAGGTCAAACCAATTTAGTCTAAACTAACAAGTTATTTTTAGATGCTACTGATAAAACAAACTAACGGTCCCACCATATTCTAATCGCAAAACGAAGCGAGAGAGAAGAGTTTTTCAGACATAGCATGATTTTGCTTTTGATTTATATCTAAACATATTATGTATAGCAGCTACTGAAAATGTCAATCATCTACCGGATAAACCACTGATGAGTGCTTCAGCCCGCTCTAGTTTCATCTGCAGCAGTCTGGACCGCTCTTCTAGCTCTTCTTTCTGAGCCACCTGGTACAATGATTATTATAATTAACTGTAGCCTTCACATGAGTTGACTATTTATTAATAGTACCCGACACAGTCTTTTCAAGGGAATTCCGTAGCCTATGTTGTAATCCAGTTAAAGTATGACAGCTTACTACATACCAAATTTTATCATCATTGCCCAGCCGTTTCCCCGTAAAAGATTAACCAACATCCATCCATATTTATATTTTGTAAATTATAGCATGATCCCTAAGACAGCTTGCAAATCCATACATTTAATATGTCATTTGTTAGATTTCACGCTATATTTACCAGGCATAAGGATCTGTCAATCAAACGCTACAGGACTCATGTTATATTTTACAATCTTACCCCCTTATTCAAAGAAAATTTATAGGACTATCTGTTTAGCTAGTCTGTCAAACAGAGAGGGCCTAACAGTTCAAAAGCTAAAACGTCCTATAATATTTCTATCATAGACTCATTTTCTATGAATAAGGGGGATAGTATGATTAATATGTCACCTTTTCATCATACTCCTTCTGCAGCTTGGCTATCATCTCGCTGAGCTCCTTCAGCTTGGCGCGCGCCTCCGCCAGGATCTGCTGCTTGATGCGGAGAGACTCCAGCGCCTCCTCCAGACGCTCCTTCTTGGGCTTCACTATCCTGGGTGACGCGAAATTAGAATAGAATATAATAGAATTTGAGATTGAACACCACATAAATCAGACATACAAAAAACATACTTATAGACTAGAAATAATGTGCAATAGGCGGTCTTATCGTGGAGATTAGTGAGAGGAGTTAGTTGTTAGGAAGAAGCTAAATTTTAAATCTTATTTTGGAGCTAGGCAAGACAGACAGAGCAGAGCACTAGTTAAACTTAAAACAGCCTAAATATACTTACTCAACCTAGGTTCTATGGTGTAGGTCATTGCAGGTTGTTTCTTATTAATTAATGAAACGGTTATACTGCTACAATTACGGTTATATTCGAGTGTATATTAGGGCACCAATCCGAACTTATATAAATATGTACTTACCTATACTTACATCTACTATACTTCCGCATTAAGCAAAACATACAGAAAGTGGAAATAATAAAACCAACACTCACTTATAAACCTTCCCGTACTTCTCAATAGCTCTAACCCAGAGGCACAGCGACTTGGCGGCGAGCGACACCGTGCCCACGATCTCGGGTTCGAATTCCGGCCGCGCCGTGTAAGTGCCGATCTTCTTGAGCACCTTGTCCGGGATATTGTCCTTGTCGAAGTCCCGCAGCCTGTCCAGGAAGTACTGGTCTCCGAGTTGCCGCTTCGCCTCGGCCCAGGTCGGCTCTTTCTACAGTGGTTATTGGTTGTTTAATTAAGGAAACTTAAGTGCCAATTTCTCCATTGTCGGTTAGAGCATAACCAGGTATTAGTGGTTGACTTTTGACACATCTGTCAAGAATTGTATATGGAGATGACGTACTTATAATTGATTTACCAATCCCGGTCGGTTAGATAACCGACAATGGAGAAATTGGGGCTAAAAGTACTTAACAGTAATCGGGTAATATAATTACTTTTGAACATGTGGCCGTATCTTAACCTTAATCAATTATGTATCTTAATTATAAGGTTAAGATTATCTTCAGGGATTGGATATGTATTTTACATAAGTCTGAACTGACTAGTCCGACTGGGATTCGAACTTTGACGACCGAAAAATAAAAGCTTCAACGACGGTATGATTACGGCTATGTGGTCTTAATAATTCTACTATCCTATCAAACCATTTTGTTTTTTACTTATTGCTATTACTTACTGTAAAAAAGTATCTGCATTATACCTAATCTTTGACTAATATGCATTTATTTTTTTTACATTCTTATTCGATAGATTTACATTGCTTTATTATAGTATAAACAAATTCAACGCCAAAAAAGTAATTTAAGGTATTTTAAAGAAAGTTAAAAAATTATAAGCGACACGACCACATAAAACACACAAAACTTGTGTGACGTCATCACCTCGCTCGGACGCTCAGTTCTATGGGCATAGATTATTCTGAGATTGACATATCAACATTGTTTACGTCTCTGAAAATGCATCATGTTTCAAAGATTTGAATTTACGAAAGGTTTTTTTGTAATTTTCAACAATTATAAATTACCCGGTCAAAAATATATTACAATCAAAAATATTGATGGAGGCATAATTTTGAAATAACCAAGTTTATTACAAAATAATATTTGACCTTTATCTGAATCGCTTGCATATTCCCTATTGTAATTGGGTAAGAATAGTAATAACGAACCTGTAGCAGAATAAGCACGGCTTCCAGTACCATTTCGACTTTCTGCGGCGGTTTAGCGTAGGACTTCACTTCAGATATGTCCTTCTTGTTTAACGCATCCAGCGCCTGAAACATTCAGCAATAATAGTTAAGTATGATGTTAATATAATTAAATAGTCATGATGTTATCAATAATTTGGATAATTATCACATTACAACGTAAGTAACGTTAGGATTCTACATAGCGGTATTAAGATTTTTTGTGCATTTTATTATAGCAAAATTATTGATATGATATTTAATGATTTCATTGAGTATGAATAATATTTGAATTGCCTGAGTAAGTAATTAATTTCAGGCCATTCTTGCTAAGTTTGTTTTTAACAGCATGCGGATTTCATCACGCACGCTATTTTCCCGCGTCCCGCGTGCAATCGTGCATATTCCACGCGTTACAATTAATACGTCTTGTATGAACGCGTGCGTACAAATCCGCATGCTGTATTATAAACAGCCTAAAAATCAAGTTATACTGGATATAAAATCAACACTAATCATCAAGAAATTCAAAAATTTTAAGGAAGAGTAAGTCATTTTTAACAAAAGATTAACTGCCAGTTTCTATAACTATCTATCCATGACTGGTAGTACTTTCATACGATTTTGACAAAATCAAAAGTTACAATCTGTCAACATAGTATGAAAGTGACTACCAAAACTGGTACGGTACATCGATAGCTTTATCGATAGAGTTATAGAAACAGGCAATTTAAAAACATTAAATTATATACGTAAAGGTAAATTTACCTATCTATATAGATAAAACTTAGTATACACTTAGGCGCTCAGAAGGGGACGGCGCGTACGCAGTCCCCACTACCAAAAATTACGCATCCGAGATATCCACATTAGGGATATTCGCAAAGGTCAACCCAACCGCAGTGCAATGGAAGGGCCTCGCTCTGGGGGAACCGCCTTCTTGATCACGGTGTCCCCTATGCCAGGTAAGTATGCTCTTATAAGGTTGATGTAAGCTAGTCGTTGTTTGAGAAAAAATCTTAATACCGCGATCTAGACTAAGGCACAGTGACATCTATAAAAAAAACTTGGTACTAAAATTTGTCGACGGTGCTGCTCCCTAGCAGAAATATTCATCGTGAGGAACTAAAATGTAGACCAAATTTTTTGTTTCCATTATTAATATTATTATGCATACGAGTAATACAGAGTGTTGCAAAACTGGTTAAGCCGAAAGAGGGTGACTCAGGGGGTCATTCTGAATAACTGTTCTATAAAAATGTGCTTCTCCATAGAAACTTTTATTGGTCACGTAACTTTTTACTATGGAAACGCAGTATTTTTTTGAGCATTTTTTAAACTCTTGGAACAAAGCATTTTCTTTTTTAATGGGAGGTTTTCAACCATAGACAACGTCCATAGACAAAACCCGACAATAGGTGGCGCTAGTAAATCTTCATACTGAACAGGACTGCATATTTTTTTATAGCCGGCATGGATTCGAGTCCTTTCAGCCAATACAAAAATCCATGTTTATTCCACAGAATAATACTATGATTAAATAGTTTGCCTACAAGTTGCCTATTAGGCAAATATTGCCAAAAACAAATGATTTCGTAGCATAACTGGTATTTGTTGAGAACGTGCAAACTAATAATAATAAATTGCTGTTATATGTAGTTATACATAATATTAAGTGTGAACTAGTTGAGATCATCTGCATCCTCTGTCCATGTCCGAGGCGCGACCGCCGTGTGTAAGTATCATAATTATTCTGAGGCACGTTGGAATTAATGATTTCTCTATGGTAGAGCAGACATTAGTAGGTGGGTACTGTTTTCTCTACCCACACCACAAAACCAAAGTTTTCCGACTCTCTGAATAGCATTTATAGTAGATATGTCGTCGTGTTGTATTGTAGCTTACTGTAGAGAAAGGGGGGTGCACAAAATTCCACAAAACGAAACAAGACGGGCAAAATGGATGGAAGCATTAAAAGAATTAAAGCCTGGATTAAACATAAAAAAGCATTCAAGAATATGCCCCGGCCACTTCAAACCATCAGACTACCTCTTAGGTAATACTACTTACTTATTCTTGCTCATTCAGTAGGTAGGTAATTAAAACAAACTTTTTAATAATTATTATCTTTAACTAAACCTGAGGCATTTTATTTTATAGGTAAATCAAGGAAAATGCTAAAAAAAGAAGCTGTTCCAAGTGTATTTTTTTGGGATTATTCAATCAAAATGACTAAAGAAGACCCAACCCAAAAAAAATCCAGGGGGAGTGCAAAGGTCGGTCGGGTATAGAAGTCACAAAAGTCCAAAAGAATAGCCAGAGTCGTCGAAATTAAAACAAAACACAGCACCGGAGACATTCGAATGACATAACATTTGTTTTGTCTGTGTCATTTGTCATCTCCGTTTCCTCAGAAGAATGTAGCTCACTACTAAAAACGACAGGCCGAATGCCATCTATTGGTCGATTTTGGAACTACTGGAAAATCTCCCATTCTGTTACGCGATGAAAAGATTTAAATTTTATCGTTATTCCCTATATTTTGTGGTCAAGATTTCGAACTGATAGAGCTACCATTAGCAGCACACTAGCGCCATACCTAGCGGTGACTTGGAGAACGATAACTTAATTTAATTTAACCATAGAATAACGAGTACTAGTTTGTATACTTGTTATTCTATGATTTAACTAAGCGATGAACTCTTTTCTTGCTCACAACTCTTTTTTTTGTCAATGGTACAACGGCCATCGCTAAGGCCAAGCCATATAATAATATGGCCTTTTTCATACAGCCCTGTGATAGGCTCAATTGTTGCTGTGCAAGACAGTTCATGCTTTACTTTGTATGTCGCATTTGCTGGCCACATCAATCAAACCCTTTAACAGAGAGTTGCTCGACTGCACTAAGCTAAAACCAAGCAACTCGTTATTTATGCTTGCACTTTGAGTAGAAAAAACTAGTAAAAAATGCTTATTTAGGAAATTGGAAATAAACATTTGCTTTTCGATGGTAAAAAGAAAAAGCCGCGGCGTGACAAACTAAGTATCTATGGAGTAGCTATAAAAACCGCATTTTTTCTGAAGTCCTAGAACAAAAGTTGTTCACAAGGATTCCCCCGAATCACCCCTTTTCGGCTTACCCTTTTTGCCAGTAAAAAACCCAACAAAAACTCACTTGAATGGCCTCCTCCAGCGCCGGCATGGCGCTCGCTAAATCCCTCATGGCAGCTTCAGCCAACTTCTTGCACACCGCCTCTTCTTCCAACGTCTTCTTGCTCCGCGCCGCGACGCTGCGTTGCTGTTCGTCCGCGTTGCGTTGCTGCACGTTGATCACGCCCATGTACTCTATGCATTGCTCCGTGTACGCCGCCACTTGTATCTGGGTTGAGGGGAAGTGGAGGTAAAATATAGTATATGTAGGGTAAGGTAAGGTACTAATAGTTGACACAAATATTTTATTTAGCGACTTTGTGGGTTCGTCACCTACACGATAAGAAGAAGAATATTTTATTTGATTTGATGATGTGTAATTTGTGGCAATAAATAAATGAAATAAAAGTTTGATGATTAATAGGGCTCCAGCTTAATGCAGTAAACTAGCCCACTTTATAATAATAAAAACAAAAATATAATTATGAGGAAATTACCTGTGAGCTAGTAGTTAGCACCCAAAATTTTCTAAAAAGTGATTTTGAAGTTTTACGTGACTGTACCATTTCAAAACCTAGTACGCGCCATTTTATGCATTATTTTAGGCAATTACGCAAAAAACTGCATTGTCATAATATCAACAAACGGCAATAAACCTACAGCAAGTCCACCCTGTACGAAAGTCCAGGATCATTATTTCTATATCTAGAGAAACCCATCAACCATAGAAAGAGAATTTACTCATAAGTTTAAATTTGTAGTTAGATTGTAATTTGGGCCGATCCCGGCGGCACTGCAATGCCGGGCCGACCCGTGACGGGAGTGGAGCGAGCCCCGAACATCCCATCGGTTTACAAAAATCAGATTAATATACTGGTCCCTCAGTGAGGGAACTTTCAGATATTAAGCTGAAAAGAACAGATACTACACTTTGATCTTAGCCAAAAGGCCGAGAAGCGATACCGGTAATAATAAACGCGAGGGGAGTGATAAAACGGCAAAATATCTTAATACCGCGATGCAGTTGGGGGCACAGTGTCATCTACAGTTGCTTCGACGAACTAGCTAGTGGAACGCACAACCATCTGCGACGCTTGTTGTTTCATACTCATAAAAAACTTCGCCGTGACATCGTGGTTGTTTCGTTAGTTCCCCATTATTATAGCTGTAATCAGATTTAAACCATTGAAACTTATGTATGATAAATTTATAAAACCACACTTTTTTTTACAAAATGGTAATATAATCTAGAATTCAACTCAGATTATCGAAAATACCACATGCTTAAAACAAAACCAATATAAAATACATGCAAATGTTACAAAATTTATAATTGAATTTAAAACACCTAAAATCATGTAACGTTTGTATGTATTTTATAAAATAACAAAGTTCTATTTTTTTATGTATTTATGATTAAAATATGGATTGGATTAGAACATTTTGATAAGATTGGAAATATTATTTAAATAAAATTTGGTATTTTGAGAATTGTATATTTTGAGAATCATCCACGTTTTTATTAGCCTTTGGTACAGTGAAACTATAAAGTCCTGAAATTAATGTTTGAGGAACTAAAATTTTCAGGAGCCTGGCACCATTAGAAAAGAAACATAAAAGTCATAACAATTGTTTATATCAATAGGCGGTTGGCTGTTTTTTTGAATTTACTTATTAATTATAAGGATAATCTAGATAAAAGCAACAATTTACGCTTGGTTGCAATTAGGAAGATGAAGAAAAATATTCGTAGTCAAGCTACTGAAGTTATTTATCGAGTTTTTATACAATGTTTAGCGGAACATCAAGCTGGCTGGACACATTTTGTCGAATTTGGAGGATGTTTACGCTCGTACAGCGTGTATGACGGGTATGTAGCATTGTACAAATTGTAATAACTCATTTTTTATTAGTACCAACGCTTCATTTATCGATAAACCTAGGTTTAGAGCCCAAGTCGAACATTGTTTACATACCACTGATTGTAGGTTTCATCTGGTTTCAGTTGAGTCAAACCTTTACATTTTGATACTTGAAGATATATTTTTTGTTTACTTACTTAATTCAAATTGTGTGAATTTGGGGGGCATTGTGTAACTCAAAAATATTTTTTTATTTTATTTTATAGTTATATCGGACCAGCGTGCCAAAGAGGGCAAAATATGGAATATTTCTAACTCCTGGAAGAAACAGAACTGGCCGTCCAAAAAGAGATTGATGTCTTTACTATGTGTGCCCTTTGTCAACAGATCCAGTTTTTTATACAGTTGTAATAACGTTATCTAAATAAATATTTATTGGTTTCACTATTATAGCCTTCATATTAACACCTTCTAGCTTGTATAAGAGCTTTTTTGTGGATGGTAAGTTGTTTTTAAAATACATAGATAGGTAGGAAGTTAACAGGCAAAATTTCAAGTATCAAAGTCAGTTATGTTTCGCTATATAGGGTTGCTACATGAAAGATAGCAGTGCCCTCATTTAATTTCAGGACTTTATAGTTTCACTGTATTTTTGAGTTTTTGTTGTTCTGTGCCGCTTTTTATTTATTACCTAGTTAATAATTCTACAATACCAAAGAACAGTGGCATCTGTGTTAAGTCCACCGAACCACAAGACGCCGCCCGCCAAAGCCGGGGCCGCATACCTACTCGTATCTATTTTTAGATTGGTTGTGTGCCCCGCAAAGATAACAAGTAGATAATTATATGAGGTAGGGTCTTAGTAAATGAATATTATGGATACTTTCTGGCTGAATAGTTTGAGCACCGAACGTACATTATATATCCTAAATATTGTAACACAGCTCTAACTGTGGAACAAGAATAAACATTTTTTAAACTTTTTAAACATGAGGAGGCCTTTGCCCAACCGTATGACACTAAAATGGCTATTTAAAAAAACTTCCCTTTACTCTGGAACCCCAGGATTCCCTCAATAGACACGGTCAGCAGGGCACAAAGTGGTCCTCCGAGCCGAATATTAATTTGTAAGACTTAAAAAATTGATACGATTTTTTTGTAAAAACGAATGTTGAAAAACAACATAATAATCACATTTAACGCCATCTATGTTTGTTTCTCTGAAACAATATTCTAGTTCATGATCTATCCGCGCGGCGTGGTTTCAGTTGGATCATTGATCACTAAGAAGTACTTACGATCACTCACAGATGACACTATCCCCTCGTCTGCATCGCGGTATTAAGTTTTTTTCTCATTTGGTGGGATCGTTCAGCCTGGCATGATTTCGACAAGACCTTACTTCATAGGATCATTTCTATAGTAAGCTCTTCCCGAGATCTTCACAATATGTGAGACCGGACAAGTCACGTTGATGAGGCGTGGCGCGGCGCCCTGAGCGTGAGGCCGGCGGGGATCATTGATCTCCAGCCCTCGATGATCGTTCACCTCTCCCCGCAATGGGAGAGGCGTGGGGTGCTGTCGCTGTCTGAGTGACTTTTTACTTTAAATAAACTAATTGATATATAATTATATATTACATGCAATTTAATGTATTTGATTAATATACGCAAATATAAATTATAAAAATTATATGATATATGACTAGAATATAATATTAATATTTGTTTTAACAGAACGTACGTTAAGAACGCATTTTCGTCAACGCCCGCAATACTGAGAAATCTGTAGTTTTCGGGTGCAGTTTACGATTGAATCCGTTGAATTATGTCCACTAGTTTAGGTACCTACAGATAGCCTAAGCCTTTGACTACTGGAAACTGCTTTTTTAATTGGAGAAATCACTGTTTTTTATACAGTAAAAGCAAATTTCCTTACCCTCCTCCCGTGAAAACAATGAAAACAGGGTGTGTTTAGGTGCGCAAATCTCAGATATTATAAGATTTTAGTGTTTATAAAAAAATATGTTCTTATAATTGATATACTCTATTTTACGAAACGGGTTTCTATGGGTCCGAAATCCTATACAAAACTAAGAAAATAAATAAACTGTTCTCTTTAAAAAAAACACGATTGGTCTTCGTAATTCTTTAGCGGCAAGTAATAGGGTTTATTTTTCAACTGTCTTATCCCGTACTGTTACAATGAATTTTCAAAAAACAAATCAGTCTGCGCCACGGCGCCTTTGTGGGTGGACCTGTGTCGGTTTTTCTCCGCCGCTCAAAGTGAAAACATCGCTGTATGAATACATATTTACACACACACATACACAAACACGAATACTTATTTCCTTGCTCTTGAGACTTGAATCTTCATTGATTACGAAAAATATAAGTACCTACCTATTTCTGTACTTTTTTTACCCGACTCGATATTGTTGTGTATTTTTATTTTACTGACCAGATGATGGATTTCGGAGACTGCTACTGGAACTCATAGGCGGGTAGACGTAGATTTGTCGTGATTGGGCTCGTAGTGTTTCTTATGATGAGTACTTCCCACCGGACTGACTGAACTGACCTGGTGATGGACTTCGGAGACTGCTACTGGAACTCATAGGCGGGTAGACGTAGATATGTCGTGTTTGTTTTCCTGTCCAATAAAAAAGACATGCATATTTACCAAATGGTACAAAAATGTTCGAGATTTTAGCAGTGAAAACTTGGTTAAATTTCGATCATGTATAGAGAGCCTTTCGTTTTCAAATATATATAATACAGATGACCCAAATACGGCATATAACGAATTCATAAACTTATTTAAGTTATTCTACGAATTATGCTTCCCATTTAAAAAGATCTGTGTAAATTCATTAAAAAAATCAAAATGGATTTCTCGCGGCATAAAACAATGCAGTAAAACACAAAGGCGATTTCTATGGAACTACAGGCTCAATCCGACCGCTAACAACAAGAAAACCTTAAACACTTACTCCAAACGACTTAAAAAAATAATTCAATTAACTCAAAAAGCACAAAACAACAACTATATAAAAACAGCAGAGAATAAGTCAAAGGCCACTTGGCAAGTTATAAATAAATGCAAAGCCGTATTTCCAAAGGAGCCTATACACAAGATTAAACAAGGGGGCAATGTACTGACAGACCCTAGTACAATCGCCAACGCATTTAATGATTATTTTATAGATCTAGTCAAACCATCCTCTCAAAGTTCAACTCAAAACCAATCACAACCTGACATAAAATCCTCGCTTCATTCCATGTTTATTGCACCTACAACAGCTGAAGATGTCTTTAAAATCATCCTATCCCTAAAAAATAAAAGAAGTGTAGGTTACGATTGCATATCAACTAACGTTTTAAAATATGTAGCAGACTTAGTAGCATGCCCCATGAGTCACATAATTAATCTGTGCATTAGTGAAGGTATATATCCAGACGGTTTAAAACCGACAATTGTAAAACCTTTATTTAAGAAAGACGACAGAGAAGATATGCAATACTATAGACCTATTGCATTAATACCCATCATATCTAAGGTATTTGAAAGAGTCATTTACAATTCAATTTATTCTTTTATTTCTAAAAACAATATTTTGGCAACCGAACAGAAAGGTTTCCAAAAAAATGTAAATATAAACATGGCCATATACGACCTTTTAAAAACTGTCATGAACAACATGGACAATAGAATGCCGATTTGTGCAGTTTATATGGACCTTACAAAGGCATTCGACTACGTCGACCACAGTAAATTATTAAAAAAATTAAGCATGTATGGTATAAGGGGTAATGTCCTCAGTCTTCTAAAATCATATTTATCAAATAGAATTCAGATTACACAGATAGATAAAATTAACATTAAAAATAAATTTGAAGAAAGTCACAAGTCATTAGGACGCTACAATACAAGTGGGGTACCTCAAGGCAGTGTATTGGGGCCTTTGTTATTCTTGCTGTACATAAATGACCTGCCAAAGGCCATACCACATCCTATGATCCTTTTTGCAGACGACAGTACAGTTTTAATTAAATGTGAATCAATAGATAATTATGAAATGACTATAAATAATACAATAAATAAAATTATTGAATGGCTTTCATGTAATAATTTAAAAATAAATTTGTCAAAAACAAAAATTATGCAATTTTACCAAAGAATGAATAAAACACCAAGCTTATATATACACAATAATGGAAATAAAATAGAAGAAGTTTCAATGACAAAATTTTTAGGATTAATAATAGACAATAAACTGACATGGAATGAACAAGCTGATACGATTTGTAAAAGATTGAGTAAATCATCCTACGCTCTTTACAAACTTAGTAAAATTGTCGACAAGAATGCTGTTGTCACAGCTTATCATGGCTTAGTAGCATCGATATTGCACTACGGCGTAATATTCTGGGGAAACTGCACCAAAAGAGAACAGATCTTTAAATCACAGAAACGCTGTATCAGGGCAATGTGTGGCATCAAGTCAATAGATAGCTGTAGGGATCATTTTAAAAGATTGTCACTGCTTTCATTTCCATGCATATATATCTATGAAGTGGCTCTTTTTGTAAAAACCAACCCCGAACTGTTTAAAAATGCAGGTCAAATACATAGTCGCAATCTTAGAAACAGAAAAAGACTTGTCAGTGTCAAATATAAGACATCCTTACTAACAAATAGTTTACTTGGTATGGCGTCAAAAATATACAATAAAATTCCGAGCACAATCAAAGACCTCACTCTCCAGAGCTTTAAAAAGGAACTGAAAAAATGTCTTATTGATAAAACATATTATTCTTTAAATGAGTTTTTTAATGACAAACTGTAATATTATTATTAAGTGTGTACCAATTAATATGACCTCATTGATGACAATTTCCGTAATTTAAATTAATTTATTCTCATTGACATTGTAAATAATTTAATATATTTATAGAATGTAAGCTGAAAGTATCTGACTTATTTGTATAATAAATAGTTTTAACTTAATGCATGCATGCTACCACCAACATAAAATTTTGTACGCCAATTAGGCATAACATAGAGGACTTAAACATAAACACCCAACAGCATTTTAATTGTACCTATGTTAACAAATAAATGGATTTGATTTGATTTGATTTGATTTGATTTGGGCTCGTAGTGTTTCTTGTGATGAGTACTTCCCACCGGACTGACTGAACTGACCTGACGATGGACTTCGGAGACTGCTACTGGAACTCATAGGCGGGTAGACGTAGGTATGTCGTGTTTGGGCTCGTAGTGTTTCTTATGATGAGTACTTCCCACCGGACTGACTGAACTGACCTGGTGATGAACTTCGGAGACTGCTACTGGAACTCATAGGCGGGTAGACGTAGATATGTCGTGTTTGGGCTCGTAGTGTTTCTTGTGATGAGTACTTCCCACCGGACTGACTGAACTGACCTGACGATGGACTTCGGAGACTGCTACTGGAACTCATAGGCGGGTAGACGTAGATATGTCGTGTTTGGGCTCGTAGTGTTTCTTGTGATGAGTACTTCCCACCGGACTGACTGAACTGACCTGACGATGGACTTCGGAGACTGCTACTGGAACTCATAGGCGGGTAGACGTAGATATGTCGTGTTTGGGCTCGTAGTGTTTCTTGTGATGAGTACTTCCCACCAGACTGACTGAACTGACCTGATGATGGACTTCGGAGACTGCTACTGGAACTCATAGGCGGGTAGACGTAGATATGTCGTGTTTGGGCTCGTAGTGTTTCTTGTGATGAGTACTTCCCACCGGACTGACTGAACTGACCTGGTGATGGACTTCGGAGACTGCTACTGGATCTCATAGGCGGGTAGACGTAGATATGTCGTGTTTGGGCTCGTAGTGTTTCTTGTGATGAGTACTTCCCACCGGACTGACTGAACTGACCTGGTGATGGACTTCGGAGACTGCTACTGGAACTTCTGGAACTCATAGGCGGGTAGACGTAGATATGTCGTGTTTGGGCTCGTAGTGTTTCTTGTGATGAGTACTTCCCACCGGACTGACTGAACTGACCTGATGATGGACTTCGGGACTGCTTCTGGAACTCATAGGCGGGTAGACGTAGATATGTCGTGTTTGGGCTCGTAGTGTTTCTTGTGATGAGTACTTCCCACGGGCCTGACTGAACTGACCTGATGATGGACTCCGGAGACTGCTACTGGAACTCATAGGCGGGTAGACGTAGATTTGTCGTGATTGGGCTCGTAGTGTTTCTTATGATGAGTACTTCCCACCGGACTGACTGAACTGACCTGATGATGGACTTCGGAGACTGCTACTGGAACTCATAGGCGGGTAGACGTAGATATGTCGTGTTTGGGCTCGTAGTGTTTCTTGTGATGAGTACTTCCCACCGGACTGACTGAACTGACCTGATGATGGACTTCAGAGACTGCTACTGGAACTCATAGGCGGGTAAGACCGCACCTGAAACTAGCACCCTGAGACTAAATGAACGAGCCCAATCTCGATGTTCCTAGCTATTGCCATCATTGAGATCCAGTCGCCATGTTCCTGCTCCTCATAAGATCCTCACCAGACCGCACCTGAAACCAGCACCCTGAGACTAAATGAATGAGCCCAATCTCGATGTTCCTACCTATTGCCGTCATTGAGATCCAGTCGCCATGTTCCTGCTCCTCATCAGACCCTCACCAGACCGCACCTGAAACCAGCACCCTGAGACTAAATGAACGAGCCCAATCTCGATGTTCCTAGCTATTGCCATCATTGAGATCCAGTCGCCATGTTCCTGCTCCTCATCAGACCTCACCAGACCGCACCTGAAACCAGCACCCTGAGACTAAATGAACGAGCCCAATCTCGATGTTCCTAGCTATTGCCATCATTGAGATCCAGTCGCCATGTTCCTGCTCCTCATCAGACCCTCACCAGACCGCACCTGAAACCAGCACCCTGAGACTAAATGAATGAGCCCAATCTCGATGTTCCTACCTATTGCCGTCATTGAGATCCAGTCGCCAAGTTCCTGCTCCTCATCAGACCTTCACCAGACCGCACCTGAAACCAGCACCCTGAGACTAAATGAATGAGCCCAAACTCGATGTTCTTAGCTATTGCCATCATTGAGATCCAGTCGCCGTGTTCCTGCTTCTCATCAGACCCTCGAGAGACAAGAACCTTTTGATTATAGATTGTAGTTTACGAAAATATAACCAAATACTAAAATGATCAAGTTATTTTAGTACCTATACTCATTTCACGATTTGCATAATGCCACTGTGTGTGTGAGAGCCGTGCGTATGTAGTAGTACGACTCAATACCTAAAATCGAAGAGAATATTTTTGAAAATGCGTCCTTAATATATCTGATAAAACCAATAACAGGGGCGTGGGGTGCTGTCGCTGTCTGAGTGGCTTTTTATTTAAATAAACTAATAACTCTTGAATAAGAGAAAAACAAATATATTGAGTTTCTTTTTTTTCACACTTATTGCATTTACGCGATCTCAAAAGAAAATAAGCAAGAAAATAAAAATCAAGAAAATAAACAAGTTTTTCTTAAAAAGTGGATTTATTACTGTTTACCTGTGTAAAAAAAATATTTTTGGTTTTATAAACAAAAACCCAGATTGTCGTATTCATTCGACGACATTAGATATTTAAATTCAATCTATTGCTTATTAATTTTTAATTTACTGGTACTGAAATAGTATTTTTATTTTACCTGACAAGTCACTTTCTGGGCATTTGATTTTGTGTCCAC
The DNA here is from genome assembly GCF_932276165.1 of Plutella xylostella. Lineage (NCBI taxonomy): Eukaryota > Metazoa > Arthropoda > Insecta > Lepidoptera > Plutellidae > Plutella > Plutella xylostella. The sequence continues at coordinate 2,138,971 of NC_063992.1, read as the reverse complement.
TACCAAGTTTTGAAATAGTGCAGCCGTACATTAAAAAAATGTTAGTATTTTTTAATGCGGTTTTTAAGCTATTTATAAGAAGCTTTTTAAGATGGGTATTAATTTAAGACGAAACCACTAGGTAACTAAAATATTATGAACTTATATCCTTATTTAAAAACCTTTTCGAGGCCGTTCTTTCAGGGTTACCTACGCTACTAGTCCCCGAGAAAAGGGGTCTTGAGTAGTAGGTGTATAGTGTCTTTACCTTTTAATCTATGGAACCATAAACCCCATAGACGACCGAATGGCGTAGTGGTTAGTGACCCTGACTACTGAGCCGAAGGTCTCGGGTTCGATTCCCGGCTGGGGAAGATATTTGTTTAAACACAGATATTTGTTCTCGGGCTCTTGGATGTGCCCGTAAAATGGCAATAGGCCCGCCCCCTATTACATTGGGACTAACATAACACTCTGGCGAAAAGTGGGTGCAGCAATGCAAGGTGCATTGGTGCCTACCCCGCAAGGGAGTACATTAGTACAAGGCGTGAGTGTGTGTGTGTGTGTGGAACCATAAACCCCACTTCATAACCCATGTTACCTGAGCCTCGGCCAGTTCCTCCGACATCTGCGCCACGAGGCGCGTGGTCTCCTCCACCTTCCCCAGTCCGTTGCGGAGCTTGTTGGCCTGGAGGGCTATCTCCACGCGCTTCGAGTTTAACATGCTTTGTGTTTGTCATGCGGTTTTTAAGCTATCTATAGATGTTTATACACGATGTAATTCCATGCACCGGGCATTAATTTAAGACGAAACCACTAGGTACTAATAGAATATTAAAATCAATTTCTACTTGAATTAGTTACGATGCGTGAACCTTTATAAATTAAGTATCCTTATTTAGAAACCTACCTTTCCGACGCCGTTATTACGCTACGCGTGCCCAATAAAAAAAAGGGTCGTGAGTAGTCTTGACGGACAGACGGACGGACAACAAAATGACCCTATATAAGGGCGTATAGTTTCGTTTCTTACCTTTTAAGCTTTCTTTCTTTCTTTCTCCTGCCGTCTTCCCATTTCAGCTGGGGTCGGGCCTCCTCGTACTTCGACGCCATCTTACCTTTTAAGCTACGGCACAATAAACCCCACTTCATAACCCATGTTACCTGAGCCTCGGCCAGTTCCTCCAACATCTGCACCACGAGGCGCGTGGTCTCCTCCACCTTCCCCAGTCCGTTGCGGAGCTTGTTGGCCTGGAGGGCTATCTCCACGCGCTTCGAGTTTAACACGCTTTGTGTTTGTCATGCGGGTGTTAAGCTATTTATAGATGTTTATAAATAATTCCGCTGGGCATTAATTAAAAAGGAAACACTAGGTAACTACAATATTAAAAACGATGTCTATCTGTCCGTCGAACGACGAATAGCAAAATGACCCTAAACAGGATATGAAGGTAAAAACGAAACTATACACTCTTATACCTACATGGTGTTGCAAAAAGGGCTTAGTAACCTTTAAGGTATTTAAGCTACGGAACCATAAACCCCACTTCAATAACCATGTTACCTGAGCCTCGGCCAGTTCCTCCGACATCTGCGCCACGAGGCGCGTGGTCTCCTCCACCTTGCCCAGTCCGTTGCGGAGCTTGTTGGCCTGGAGGGCTATCTCCACGCGCTTCGAGTTTAACATGCTGTGGAGTGGGTTTTTGTAAGGACTTTTGTATGAAAAAGATAGAGAAAATACGTCGTGAGTTGTATTTTTTTAGTTATAGAAGCATTTCAGTATTTGGTAATACCTAAGCTGACAGGTCCCTTTGGGGAACTCTAACCCCCTTATTCATAGAAAAGTTACAAGACGTTTTAACTAATATACTGTTTTGTCCCTCTCTGTCAAAGAACAAATTGTTCTTCGTCGGAGAGGGACAAAACAGTTTATTAGTTAAAACGTTTTGTAACTTCTCTATGAATAAGGGGGTAAATATATAAAGGCGTTGTAAAATCAAATACATAAGTCAAACAAAAGTAAAAAAAAACCGCTTTTGGATTTGTACTATTTGTAGTTGAATTTATAACCGGCTCTAAACACCTACTATATACATTGTGTTCCTAGAATACTTACTCCTTGTACCCAGCTACAAGCTCCAGATAGTTTGTTGGAGTCACGTAGTTAGTTCGCCTCATCTCTTCCCACATTTGCACTGAACATCTGCAAATAAAAAGTTGGTACAGTGTGGCATAGGTACCGAGGGCTTAGTGTAGGTTTTTCGATATTGCTTGAGCAGTGAAAATCTAGGGTCACACTCACAACCACTCACAGCTGGGGTAGCGCGTGTACCGCTAGGCTATACAAAGTGGCGCCTCTAGCGGAAACTACCATTAAACTGTTGATTCAAAATGTATGATGGACAGTAACAAAACTGTAATTATTTGTTTTTACAAACTATAAACTAGTCATATACAAGTCTTCTTGATTGGTTAAGTGGTATATGATTTATTGATTGACGATGATGGTAACGAGTACAACTAGAAGCAGGTGACTCACTTGCCCACGGAGGAGTGTATGACGGCCATGATGGACGCCACTGAGGCGCGCAGTGAGTCCTCGCGACTGTCCACTATCGACTCTTTTCTTCTCACCTGTACATAGAATAGAATAGAATATGTAAATTCATTTTTGTTATTAACAAAGAAGGTAAGATATATAATATTATAGACATATAAGCGAAGTTTAGGCAAAGGCGAAACTAAACTATAACAGCTTTTTGCCATTTGTCAAATCAATGACTTGAACGGCTATCGGTCAAGACGTTTGACAAAAAAAAATATTACAGCGCAAAATGTCAACTTCTTATAACGTCTACAGGGTAAAAAGTTTTCTTATAAGGTACGATCACTACTTACTTAAAATGAGAATTTAGCCACTTCTCAAAATGACCACTTCTGACAATGTCTAGTTCGCATTTGGTTTATTTCTCGGTCACTCTCAATCACGATAAATAACAGTCATGAGTAGGAGGATGCCTGCGAGCCCTATGTCCCTAAATACAGTAGTTATTTACGATGACAACAAAAGTAACAGTTAATAAAAAAAACTAAAAGTACATACCCGTTCTCCAGTAATAGAGACCAACAGCTCCAGTCCATCGAGGAACTTGTACGCGACCTCGAGCAGCGCCTCTCGCGGCCACTCCAGGAACCAATTCGTCGTCGTCGCGTTGATTAGCGCCGGGTATTGGCGGATGCGGTTTCTACACAAAATTGTTGTATTATATGATCATAATATAAAGATTACTATGCACTAAGATTACTAATAAATATCATATTTGAAACGGGCTAAGTGGTTACAGGATATACAGGGTGTCCAAAAAGTCAACGTCATCCCTTAAAGGGCTGATAGGTCAGCTCATGAGAGGCCAGAATATCACAATATGACCTTAGTAAAAACTCGATAATTTTCGAGACATTGACACTTTTATAAATTTGCTGAAAATCGACACCTTGGATCAGTTTTTTGCGTGCCGCCGGTACAAAAATCCATATTGCTAGAATTTGTTTGGTGTTGCATCACCCTGTATAGCCCTGCTATTGATCGCAGTCAAAAAAAATATCGAGTAATACTGTATGTTTAAAAAAAACACGGTTTTCAAAGCCATAAAAGGTAATCGTATTTTTAGGGTTCCGTAGCCAAAATGGCAAAAACGGAACCCTTATAGTTTCGTCATGTCCGTCTGTCCGTCTGTCCGTCTGTCCGTCTGTCACAGCCGATTTACTCGGAAACTATAAGTACTACAGTGATGAAATTTGATGGGAATATGTGTTGTATGAACCGCTACAAAAATATGACACTAAATAGTAAAAAAAAGAATTGGGGGTGGGGCCCCCCATACATGTAACTGAGGGATGAAATTTTTTTTTCGATGTACATACCCGTGTGGGGTATCAATGGAAAGGTCTTTTAAAATGATATAAAGTTTTCTAAAAAACATTTTTCTTAAAGTGAACGGTTTTTGAGATATCAGCTCTCAAAGTCGTAAAAAGTATGTCCCCCCCCCTCTATTTTTATAACTACGGGGTATAAAATTCTAAAAAAAATAGAGGTGATGCATGCTAATTAACTCTTTCAACGATTTTTGGTTTGATCAAAGTATCTCTTATAGTTTTTGAGATAGGTTGATTTAACTGTAATTTTGGTTAAGTTATTGTGCTTACTACGGAACCCTTTGTGCGCGAGCCCGACTCGCACTTGGCCGGTTTTTTATAAACAACTTTGACTGTACATACTGTAAAAAAAATATACCACGCAAACCTGGCACTTTTACTCATTCCAACATGACTTACCCTTAATAAATTCAGTCAGATAAATTTCCTTCAAACAATTTTACATCGAGGTCGTTTTGTACTAAAATAGCAATAACTTTTTTGTTAATTAAAACAATAGCAACGTTTCATACCATTTTGGAAACTGCATTAAATGAGCAATCTTTTCAAATAAGGTGCCAGGTTTGCGTGGTATATTTTTTTTACAGTATGAATAGTCAAAGTTGTTTATAAAAAAATACGATTACCTTTTATGACTTTGAAAACCGTGTTTTTTTTAAAATACAGCATTACTCGATATTTTTTTGACTGCGATCAATAGCAGGGCTATACAGGGTGATGCAACACCAAACAAATTCTAACAATATGGATTTTTGTACCGGCGGCACGCAAAAAACTGATCCAAGGTGTCGATTTTCAGCAAATTTATAAAAGTGTCAATATCTCGAAAATTATCGAGTTTTTACTAAGGTCATATTGTGATATTCTGGCCTCTCATGAGCTGACCTATCAGCCCTTTAAGGGATGACGTTGACTTTTGGGACACCCTGTATTTGCGTATCCGGAATAAATTCTTCTGTCATTTGCATATACATATTCGTCTCTTGGAAGTTTCAGGGCAGTTTCCGCTACTTTGAATGCGAGAAGTCGTAAAGTTTTCATCATGTCATCAAAACCTGTACTAAACGTACAAAATGACGCTTAGTACATGTTCGCTATTATATAACACATTATAATAGTGATGCCACACGGTGCACACTGCCTGCGTTGTGATTCACAACGTAATGATTTCATCGCAGTGAATGCCATACTATGGCCTAAGTCCCGGTTGATAGTAAGCTGATGATGCTGAACCCACCTGAACGGCTCTCCAATGGGGCTGAAGCACAGTACAATCCTCAAGTTGGCGCGCACTCGCCCCACCAGGAACAAGTGAGTGGACTCGTGTGTTGGCACTATGCTAGCTGCTTTCATCGGCTTCTCTAGAGCTGCCTTTATCTGGAGAAACAGGAAAAAATATAATATAACTTTAGTGGTCACACAAATAGCAAAACAAACAAAAAAATACTTAAAAACTAGGTAAAATGGCATATATAAATTTCATGCGTCCCCTGAAAAAACATTAATGTTGGGGGTTGTGTAAATGACATTATCGAAGTTAAAAACCCCCGGAAATAATTGTCCAATTCCCGTTGAACAATGTGATGGATTTTTTTAACTCAATCGGAATTTTCATATCGTTTCTTTTTTTTTTCTTATTGTGTCGCTAAAGCTACACTAGGAAAGGATTAGCCAGTCAGATTGTTTCCTTACCCCCAACGCAAAAATAGGGCTGGTATAATTTTAACGTGTAGTAAGTATTTGTGTTTCACTCTACTGTAAAACTAAACACTAACATCCTCAAACTCGTCCGGTTTATACAGATTGGTGATCTCCCCGCTGCTGAGCAGGTTGTTGACGATCTCGGTGAAGGATTCGTCCGCTATTTGCGAGTCGCGGAATATGAACGTCGTCTTCTTGCCGTCGACCCCGCATGATGTGTACAGCAACTGTTGAGATAATAGTAAGTATTATGAGATATTTTGTCAGCGGCGTCAATTTTCAGGCACATTTTAGAAGCATGTTCTTTACTGAAAAAGTTAAGCTATCGGTTTTTTTGAGATTACCTATCTAGCTAGATGGCGTCTCCACTATAGTCAATCATTCACTCACTTCTTTGTTTCATAGGTTAAGTATCAGATTCAGATCTTAATAGACTGCTGTGCACTACTATTGCTTGAAGAGCAAAATAGAGAGAACTCAAACCTTTATTTACAGAGAGGTAACTACTCATATAGAGTTCGATAAAGAATACTAATACCTATGTCTTAAAGTAGGAAATTCGATTGCCCGATATCTCATGTATGTATCTCAGTAACTGCTTTGCTTAGGTATATTATCATAATACCCTGCTAGCTCTTACGGCCGTGATACATAGATACAATAGCTACCTTGAGGTCCTCCCTGAAGTCTTTGACTCCGTAAGTCTTGGTGACGACCACCTGGAAGATGTTGCACTCGCAGATGTTGTACGACGCTATGCGCGTCAGACTCTGCCGGCCCGACCCACCTGTGGAATTTAATGACAAATACATAAAATACTACAGGAAAAGACATTCGTAAGTCAAGGCTATGTGCCTATTTCTCCTATATACAGACCTATAATATGTGAGTATTAAAATATAATTTCACTGAGGAAAAAAACACTATATAATTTTATTTAGTAGATAAACATCTAGTGAGAAAAATCGAAATAATTTCTTTGTAATTCCGAGCAAACAGCTAAAACGAAACCATACCGCGATGTAGAAACAGAATCGCCCGCGACATCTAATGATTTTTTATGTGAATTAAACTCGAGCAAACAGCTATAATGAAACCATACCGCGATGTAGAAACAGAAACGCCAGCGACATCTAACAAATTTTTTGGGAACTAATATTTCCATATAATTTCGAGGAAACAGCTAAAACGAAACCATACCGCGATGTAGAAATGCAGTCATCAGCGACATCTAGCGCATTTTTTGGGAACTAAGCCGTATCTACACCACAAATTATAAACTTTTTTTTATTTTTCTATGTAACGGCGGTCTTCTCCCGTTGTTCTACATCCTCATCCAAAGGTTAAATTAAATAATTATTGTGTGTGTTAGGTATTAAAACTCACCGACACCGACACACAGCATGTGCCCTCGTGGCTGGCTGATGACCCTCACGATCCTCACGATGTGCTCTATAGCATCCTTGAACAGCACCAGGTCCATCTTGACCACGCCGGGACAGCTGTTGTACTCCTCTAGCTGCGTTATTATGTATCTGGGGAGAATTGAGGTGTTATAAGTTTGTTTGTACCGATGAGGCTTTTCGCAAAATATTAGGAAGGGCGACAAATCGAATGAATATGCTGCAACCTGCGAATAATCCTGCAACCTATTTATCTTTCGCCTGTCACTCTTACCATCAATCTGCTTACACTGTCATCATCAGCCAATAATCATTCACTGCAGGACATAGACCTCTCCCAAGGAGCGCTACAACAGTCGGTCCTCATCCTTCCTCATCCAGCCACTATACCTAAGATCGTCGGTCCAGTGGGCAGGAGGGCGTCCCACGTTGCGTTTGCCTGTTCCTGGTCTCCACTCGATAACTATCAGTTCTTCAGCAGATATGACCACTGTAGGTCCACCTAATTTATCTAATTGTCTGACTGCACTCACTTCCTCAGCGCGTCGGGGTCCGCCAGGTCGTCATACACGTCGTACGGGTTGAGGAAGTGTCCGAACAGCGGCGGCTCCTTGCTGGGGCACACCGCCGCGAACGTGAGCTCCATGACTCAAATAGCATTATAGCGCCCATTTACTACACCTTATAAATGTGTATGTATTGAATAAAATTCCACAAATCATTTGTCTCTCGCCTGTGAC